>NC_092808.1:6731429-7031429 GCF_040954645.1 Diabrotica undecimpunctata | reverse complement strand
TCCATGAGTGCTTCGCTCTTTTCTCTTTTTCTCTTCTTTATACTTTTATAGCTTTTACCATATTCTTTATCTATTTCTCACTCACTGGCCCATTATCGCCATCTGCCTACTCTTTTGCTTTCTTGATGTTTCAATGTCTCTTGTACCGCCCTCTCTCTTTCCTGTTGCTATCACTATTTCATTTTCCTTCCCATATAACACCCCTCTTTCTTTTCTTCTATATCCTATCTTCCTTTCTTTCTCCGTTTTTCAATATTTGCAGTTCCATTCCGTTTAATTCTTTCTTCCTTCATCATGTATCCTTGTTTTTAGTTTTTCTTTTCTTCGATTTTTCTTTCACTTTCTTCTTCTCTTTCACCCCTATTACACTTTATTTATACATATTTCACTTAAGTATAATGGCGGAGAAAGTGATAATGATTTTTTCATTGAATCTAATCTTCTATTGACTTTTTTTCTTTTCTTTCGCCTTCATTACCTATATCTTTCTCCATTTTTCATACCCTGGCTACTTCTCCTGTGCAGTTTACTTTTTTATCTTCCTTTTTTTTCCAATAGCTTTATATTACACTGCCTCTTTCTTCTGTGCTTTCACTTACACGTTTTGATTTTCACTTTTGCATTTTAAGAATGATTTCCGAAGTGAAAATTGAAACGTCCGTTTCTGTTTTATCTGTTTTTCTTTGAATTACTTCATTGTTTCCTTCCCCTTTACTATTTTTGCTTTACTTTTTAATAGGTTCTTTTTCCGTCTTACAAAATTTGTAGACTCCTTTGCTTTATTTCTTTCTTTTCATACAAACAATCATGATACAAACCTGTATCACATAAAGTTGATCAACGAGCAAAATCCTTGTAATGTGTTTTATATTGACACAAATTTTTTCTCCCCATGCCTCTCTCTCGCACACACATATTTAATAATATTAAATTTCGTTAATATTTCGTTTTATAAATATCTTAATTTGTTTTAGACCTATACTATACCTAATAATGTTAGTAAGAATAATGTCGAGGAACGAATTCTCGACGATAATGGAATTCAGTTTGTAAAAAAATGTATAGACATACTGGAAAGTCGCGGATTAGAAGAACAAGGCCTCTATAGGTATGTAAATCATTTTTAGAACATTTTAACCACAAAAAATAATTAATACTTGTATGTAACTATACAATTATGGGGCTTAAGACACTACAGATTAGCTTAATCGTTATGGAATGAGCAGCTGATTACCAATATAGATTAAAAACTCTTTTATAGTAACGGTAGCAAGTAATTGTACATACATAGCTCTTTAATCGTCTCTAATTTTTTGTTCGAATATTTACAATGGTTTTTATATTTTCAACAGAGTTGTAGGAGTAAGTTCGAAAGTGACGAAACTATTGAATATGGGCCTAGACCGAAGAAAAAACGACAAATTGTTACTGGACGATCCGGTTGAATGGGAAACCAAAACAATTACTAGTTCTTTAAAGATGTATCTACGAAACCTACCAGAACCCCTTATGACTTTTCGATTTCACAATGGATTTATAGCAGCAGTCAGTAAGTATACATAAAATCTACTTTATGTTACGATTTTTCCAGAAACCGCTTCAAGGAAACATGCTGTAAACTGCCATACAAAAATTTATTTCTGAAATTCACTTTTAAAGCGTCACTCTCAAACTAAATTCAAAACATCAGTGGACATAATCTTATAGATTTCTATTTCTGTTCTAGAGCTGACTTGATTCTTCTTTTTATTCATTTGGATGTTTCTGGCGTATTTGCTCTGTTTTTTATTAATTCTTGAATGTTTAGAGTGTTTGTTCTATTTTTTCCATCAGCGGCGTTGCAAAATTGTGAATTATTTTATAAAAGTCGTCACAAAACATATTTGTTACAATACTATAGCCAGAAATATTCACTTCACTATTTACAAATAAACATATCCATCTTTTTAGGACCACTTTTTTTTTAAATACTTTAATTTAGCTTTCTGAAATCAATTTTGATCAAAATATTTTCGAATAATTTTAACCTAAATCATCAAAGTTGTTGTTTAGTATTAATCAGTTTACTTTCATAAGCCAATTTTTTTTTAAATGGCTGCTTTGACGTCACCTGTCAATTGTCATGGCACCTTCTAATTGCGAGTTGTCACAGTATATGTTAATTGTCATCTTTCTGAGTTTTCTGCCAATTCTTAGTCTAGTAGTTAAGTTATGTAAGTACGGGATAGAATTTAATTTCATTTATTATAACATTTTTAAAGAGTACACTGTACAGTACCTGGCCAAATTATTAGGCCAAGCAAGGAAAAATTTACTATATAAAGTTATTTCTTTCAAGATTATGAATGTATATGAAAAAAATTACTGTTTTGTTCTTTTTTGTGAATATTAACTCTTAGGTAATTAAGCTGTACTAAAAAGTTAACAAAAACCTTTTATTTATTAAAAAAGTATAATTTTTACAAAAGCAGGGATAAATTTAATATTTTGAAACTAAAAGTGCTTGAACACGCCGAGGCATGCTCTCGATACAGGTTTGAATAGTTTCCTGGAGGTGACGATTATGATTCCACTCATATATGAGCGTTTCAAGTAACTTCCTTTTATTAGTAATTTTTTTCGCAATGTCCCTTTTCAGTAGTTCTCACCCATTCTCAATAGCGTTCATATCAGGCGAGTTGTCTGGCCAGTCAAGAACTTTAATTTTTTTTAAATAAGTTGAAATACTCTTAGCCTTGTGACAAGGAGCACCATCGTGCGTAAATATGGGTTCCTCTTCTCCACCAGGAAACCATTCCTGCAGCTGTGCAAAAGTCTCGTCTCGAGTACTTTCCGATACTGGTCTTGTTTCATCGTGTTTTCCACCACGTAGAGACGGTCTGTACCTTTGCCGGATACCACAGACCAGACCATGAGTCACGGTGGTCGCCTCCGAACAAACTTCGTTTTTTCTGTCAAAACTTGAAAAACGGATTCGTCCGAGAAGCAGACCTAAAATCCTAAAATCAACAAAATTTTTAGAAATGCTCATGTTTTTTTTTTTAGTTTTTAATATTGATATTCAAGCAAAACAACGCAAATATACCCTTTTCCAGTCTTCCACTATCCAGTTTTTTTATTTTTATGCCCATTCGAAACGTTTCTTTATCATAGCAGGAGTAAGCCTTGGCTTTCGAGCTGGTGTCCTAGCTACCAGTTTGTTTTTGACAAGTCTCTGACGAAGTGTTGTTTCTGAAACACAAATTCCTTCATCTCTTATCTTCTAAGTAAGTATTCGCAGTGGATTCTTTCTGTTTACTAGGCAAATATCTCTTATTTTGCTATCAGTACTAGCAGTAGTCACACGATGTCTTCCGCTGTGACTCTTAAGCTTTTAATCTAAACTGACTTCAGACGCAATTTTCTGTTTTATATTCCTTACAGAACTTCTTGATACTCCTACCATTGTTGCTATTTCATTTTGAGAGATTTGTCCAGCTTTTAGGAGTCCAAATACCTGGCCTACTCGTTTTGGTGACAGATCAGCGTTTTTCCGCATCTAAAAATATATAATACTCTTAATTATACCAATAACTTCACTGCATATGTTTATAATTTAAAAAATAATAATAAAAAAGGATAAATCACTCACTTCTGCAATAAAATTTCAGGTCAAAACCGTTTAGAATTCAAATGTTCACAGACAGTTTTTGAGGTTATAAAATGCACACTAGTTGACAGGACGCAATGCTGTCTAGAAATAGCGAATAGGGCGGTGTTGCCAACGTTAAAATAGTACAATAATGTTACCATACTATATAAAATGTTGCTATGCGAAAAAATAATAACATTCCTGTTGATAACAATTATTAATTTTAAAAAATGCAAATTTTTAATGCTTGGCCTAATAATTTGGCCAGGTACTGCAATATAGTTGTTGCAAGTTTGCTTAACATTATCCAACCTTTAGAAATACCTTCTAGTTTTATTTAACATTACGAAAAATCGTTTTGACTCTGCGTTTTCTTTATATATTTTTTATTTTCCAGAAAATGAATCAAAACAAAATCGTATAAGAGATGTCCATACATTATTGTACAGATTACCAAAAATTAATTTTGAGGTTTTAAAAATGCTAATGAAACATTTAACAAAGTAAGTATTGGTGTAAGTTTATCAAAATTTTAATATGTTTCGTTTATCAATAATTGTAATTAAAATCATCGTTAAGGGGCCTTAGAGTAGAAGTTATGAGCAACTGAACAAACCAGCCGTTCATTGTATTATAGGAAGAAACTAATCTTAAAGTAAATCCATTAGGGATCTCATAAAAGGTATTGTTAAACGGCTTTAGAGTGGATTTTATGAACAACTGATTAAACCAAGAAAGAAACAAATCGCAAAGTGAAGGAAACGCATTAGAAATGTCACAAAACTTACTAAAGTTGTGGTTAAATTGATTAAACTGATCATTTTAAGTTGGTTTTATGTGTAACTGAACAAAGCAATTGAGAGTATTATAAGACAGAAGTGGAAAATTAATGTATTTTCACAATATCCACTAAAATTATCATTCAATGGTTTTAGAGTGAAAGTTATGTGCAACTGAACATACAGACAGTTGGTTCTGTTATAAGAAAGAAACGAATCGAAAAATGACTGCGTTAGACATCTCACAAAACTCAATGAGACGATAAATCAATGACTTTAGAGCGAGATTTATGAGAATATGAGTAAATCAACAACTGACTGTCACAAAGAAGGAATAGAACAAATTCCTACATTAGGGATTTCTACAAAACTCATTAAAACAGTTGTTAGTGATGCCACAAAATTCGATACAATGATCAATTGATGAGCAACTCAGTAAATAAGCAACTAACTGTTATAAAGAAGGAATGGAAAAAATTCCTACATTAGGGATTTCTACAAAACTCATTAAAACAGTTGTTAGATATGCCACAAAATTTTATAAAATGATTAACTGATAAGCAACTCAGTAAGCAATTGAGTAAAATTGACTCTGTCATTTCCAGTGATTTTGTAATCTTATATTATTGTTATAAGAAAGGAATGTTATTAAACATACAGAAAGTAAATACATTAGAAATATCGCTAAAATTATGTTCAAGGTCTACATATAAGGCGTTATGAGCAAATGATGAAACCAGTAATTGTAACTGTTGTGAATGCACAAGGGATCCCACAAAACTCACTACACATATCATTAAATGGTTGTAGAGTGGAACATGGAGCAACAGAGCAAGCGAGCAATTGACAGTGTTTTAAAAAGGCATAGAAAATAAATACAATATGTTTAATGCTCAATTCGTTATTAAAAATATTTGTTTTACTAACTGTATGGAGGGAGTTATGAGCAACTGAGCAAACCAGCGATTGACTCTGTTATAATAATAAATAAATCGAAAAA
Source organism: Diabrotica undecimpunctata (assembly GCF_040954645.1). Classification (NCBI taxonomy): domain Eukaryota; kingdom Metazoa; phylum Arthropoda; class Insecta; order Coleoptera; family Chrysomelidae; genus Diabrotica; species Diabrotica undecimpunctata. The sequence goes on along the minus strand of NC_092808.1, from coordinate 7,026,019 downwards.
TCAACGTATTAGAATCTCACAAAATTAAATGAACATAGTTAACGTGTTGTAGAGTGCGAATTACAAGCAATTGACAAGGATGCAAGAAAGACATGGAAGAGTGACAGCTTACGGATCTCGTCAAAATTATCCTGATTAAAATCAAGTGGTTTTAGAGCGAAAGTTGTGAGCAACTGATCAAACCAGCATTTGCTTCTGTTTTAAAAAAGAAACTAATCGAGAAGAAAGTCGTTTAGAGATCTTACAAAACTCATTAAAATGATCATTCAATGACTTGAGCGTGGGATCTATGAGCAACTAAGGCATCCAGTTATTGATTTTGCTTTAAAAAGGAAATAAATTGAAAATAAATGACACTAAAATATTGTCAAAGGGCTTTTGGTTACAAGTTATGAGCAACTGAGCAAAGAATGTATTGAAAGTCTAACAAATAAGAAAGAAAAGAATCGAAAAATGAATGTTTTGCAAACCTTTAAAATATTTTAACAAGTACTACTTCTGACAAATGTTTTTATGTAAATATTATGAGTGAACACCAAATGTGAATTTGATTAGGAAAAAACATTTGACAAAAAAGTGGTTTTAGAACAAACGTTATGAGCAACTGAGCAAATCCGCCAAAAGTGAATGCATTGGGCATTCTTAAAAAATTCTCAACTCAAAAAATTCTTAAAATGATTATTAAAGGGCTTTAGAGCACAAATTATGAGCAACTGAGCAAATTACGTATTGAAAATCTTACAAATAAGAAATAAAAGAATCAAAAAACGAATCGTTTACAAACTTTTAAGATATTTTAAGAAGTACCGCTTCTGAAAAATGTTTTTATGTGCATATTATGAGTGAACACCAAATTTAAATTTGATTAGGAACAAAAATTGACAAAAAAGTGGTTTTAGAACAAACGTTATGAGCAACTGAGCAAATAAGCCAAAAGTGAATGTATTAGGCATCTCAAAAAACTTTTAAAACTATTATTAAAATGCTTTAGAGCACAAATTATGAGCAACTGAGCAAAGGACGTATTGAAAATCTTACAAATAAGAAAGAAATGAAACAAAAAATGAATGTTTTACAAACCTTTGAGATATTTTAACAAGTACTACTTCTGACAAACGTTCTGATGTGGATATTATGAGTGAACACCAAATGTAAATTTGATTAGGAAAAACAATTGACAAAAAAGTGGTTTTAGAACAAACGTTATGAGCAACTGAGCAAATAAGCCTAAAATGAATGTATTAGGCATCTCAAAATACTCTTAAAATGATTATTAAAGAGCTTTAGAGCACAAATTATGAGCAACTGAGCAAAGGACGTATTACAAATACCAAAGAAAAGAATCGAAAAACGAATATTTTACAAACTTTTAAGACATTTTAAGAAGTACCGCTTCTGACAAATTTTTATGTGCATAGTATGAGTGAACACTAAATGTGAATTTGATTAGGGAAAGTCTTCTGCCAAAAATAATTTAGTTAGTAAAAGTTTCACCAGATCAAAGCACCTAGCCTCAAAATAAATTGAAAATTTTGTCCTGTATATCCTTTCTATTCGCCAGATTTGGTACCCTTAGACTTTCATCTATTCACAAGCGTTAAAATATGTGTTCTTGGAAAATTTTTGTTCAATATAGAAATTTAGCAACGGAAGTGGATTATTGAATAAACTTTAGAACACTCACTGAAGAAAACAGGTTGTATTAAAAACATCATTGTTTCGCTACTAGATCGGCGATTTTTTATATTGCTCTCTTACATGTATTACTTATATAATATTTTTTATTCTGAATTGTTTTAGTGTCGTGGCAAAATGTGATAAAAATCTTATGAACGTTAGCAATTTGGGAGTATGTTTCGGTCCGACTCTCCTTCGGCCCGAAGAAGAAACGGTGGCCTCGATCCTTGATCTCAAATTTTACAATATCGTAGTAGAAATATTGATTGAAAATTACCAAAGATTATTCTTCAACGAGCCGGGTACCGTGCCGAACGTTCAGCCAGTAAGCAGCAATAACAGTCAGAGCATCTACGGACCGCCTAATAACCATTTGCCTACATACATGAGCACCGAGGAGGGACTCAACAGCAGGACGTACATGGAACCGAGTAAAGTGCTTGCTAGTTATAGAGAACGGGATTTTCCTCAGCAATACACTTGCGTAAGTATGTTTTATTCTAATTGTTTGAAGGATCTGTTTTTCCTTTCCATTTTGCAATAAATTCGCTCAAATGCTTCGCGGTAAGATGTTAGTAGCATCGTTGATCGATACAAACATACAATGTATTTTGAGAACGATTTCCACAGTGGAAATTGAAATGTCAATAAATAAACTTACTTTAACCTTTAATTGTGGCTTATTCCCATTTAAATAGTAATTACTATGTATTTTTGTACTTGCTACAAATAATATTTGTATCTGTTATGTAGTTAAATAAGTACCCTACCCTACTCTACTCTACCAAAAACCGAACAAACAACGCACTAGCCGATTGTTCGTAAATGTTTTCTAGTTCCGAATGCACTTCTAAAGTCCAATGTCTATTTTATTTAAAATTTCTGTCATACCTGACACCATTGTAACGTTAAAATCAAACATAGTGTTCATTTTATAGACGCTATTTATTTACAACTTGTTTATTTGATGCTTAAAATCTGTTTAGACGAATTATCTAATATCTACAAGCTGTCGAAGCGTCGCGATAATGCTTCGACAGCTTCGGGCATAATCCACTCACCGAGAACATTATAGGGTCTGAGTTTGTGGACTACATTGTAAAAATTTTTAGTAAATCTGCCGATTTAAATACGAAAGAAATTGTAACTCCCACTAAGCGAGGTAAAATTACTATAAGAAAACTGTAAATGTACTACTCAAATGTAATATTACTGTTAAGATCAGTAAATTTAAAGTAATGAACTTGTATACATTTACTCAGTGCTATTTTCTCCATAGCTTTGCCAAAAGTCAGTAAATTTACCTGCTGGCAACTGCAAAATTGCCTTTCAGTCTGTATAATTACCAGCGCTAAAATTTTATCCGAATTACAGTAGTGTCAGTAAAATTGCCCATGCCAATGTACCTTTACGCCAGTGAAAGAATATCGAACTTCCGATGGTTTCGCCAAAATAATTAATTTGGCACACCATACCATAAATGACACTTGCTGTAATATATCAAGCTTAATTATTTACTTTTCTTTTCGATTTTTAGACCGTCTCAACCCACGTCGAGCCCCGAATATCTTCAAGCATGTACAGTGTAAACGAATCAACCAACGGTTCCTTTGATTTATCAAGAAGCGAACACATATCACCACGAGCAGCCCTTAATCACCAACACAAGTTCAAGCAAATGATACCAAGTATCGTGTCACAGTCTGAAACGAATCTGCCGGTTCTACACAATTACAGCCCTCCAAACTTTAGGCCTTACAGCAATAGGTTAGGTGAGTGTGAAACGTAAATTAAGACAAGTTTTGTGACAGAATAGAGCCACTATTTTTTAACAGACATAAAAATAATCGTTACAATCTGATGGTGGTATTTTTAGATAAATATCTATGTCAAGACTCGAAATAGTTAGGTTAGAAACTATTCAAAACAATAATCTATGTTAATACTTTGTTTTATTGTTTTCTAGTGATCTAATTAATCAAAATGGCGAAGGGACGCCATTTTGTAAAGTTATTTAACACGGAATCATATGAAAAGTAATACCGAATTTGAGCAATCTTAGTAATTTGGGAGTCTTCAGTTTTTATACAACACGCTCGAAGAGATCAGTTTATTTTTCCAGTATCAGACATTCTAATTTATTTTTTTTAATGTCCGGTGTCAAAATCATAATATATGATACGTGATATATCGTTTGACAGCTCTTGTCTCACTCACTGTGCTCATACGAACAAAAATAAGTCAGTCTTTCAGTAGGAACACGCTTAAGATTATTTTCACATTTATTAGTGGTCACAGGAACATACTGAATGACTCAAATTCTTTTAAATGATGTATTATAAGTCATAACACACATCGAATAAATTTTGCACTCAGTAAATGGCAAATACTCTATAATATCTACCACAATAAGTTATAGACTCTGAGATGGTAGTTAATTTTGTAGAAAACTTGCGAGTAGAAACTTTTTTAAAAACGCTCTTGAGTCAACTTTAATCTTTTAGTTTAGTATTCGAAAATTTCTCTGCTGTATAGCTGTCAGACCACCTGGAAGGTATAAATTCTCACTAAAATTGCCAGTCTTTTTTAAAATGTGCTTTTTATTTATAAATATTAGTCTCTCCAAATCTAAGGCAGAGTTAGTTTTGATGTAAATTAATTTTATTTACCTCTTTCTTGGCTTCTTAATCGCCGCCATGTTACCATAAGTTAAAATTGTTTGTCATTTCAGAAACTAATAGTACCAGTAGTTCAAATGAATCCCTATCGTCAACGTCCAGAGACGGAAATAACTTAATTGGAATGCTACCAAAGAAATCCAAAAGGTCGTACTACATGGGATATCCCAAAAATTATAAGTCTCCGGGATATGTGTAAGTTGATTTGCTTTTTTTTGTTATTATTAAAAAACTTACTTCCAAAACAGGTTAACACAGTTGAATATTACGACAGTCAAAATTGGATATTCTTTCCCCATCGGATCTGTGCAACAGTTTCAGCTAAAATCAAACTATATATCATAATATCTAGACAGGCTTAAAATACGAGTAAACTTCAACATATGGAAGATAATGATCTTGTAGAAATCACTAAACGAGTACAAGTACGAGTACTAGTTTTAGTTTAGTTCTGATAGCGGTTGGGATAGAAATACGATGACAGAGTACACTATTTTGGTTCCAGTAGTACAAGAACAAGTTTTTAGTTTGTGTAAATTTAGCCCTAAGATTTTTCAAATACATTTTGCAAATGATTCGTCAGTAACTTGAGTGTCCGGCTCAAACGCAATTCGATATAAAATCTTCAAAATATTGTTTTTAATAGAAGTCTTACCTGTACATTGTAAACAACAACACAAATTCGAGGTACAATTATTGACTCAGTGTTTTGCAGTCCATATGTTACGCCTACTAGTATTTTTCTTTAAATAAATAATTTTGAGGTGGAACATGATTATTTTTGTATTAAAAACGAAACTACTATGAAACGAAACTTGATCTAACACATTTATAGTTCTTGATAAACTGAGGTTTGATTATAGCACAGAACAAATAACAATGTTGTTTTGCCTTCTGTGATTATGGAAAGAAAATTAGGAAGGTAGGCAACTCTAATTACATATATGAATATATTGCCTATTTACATCAAAAGTTATTTACATTTTACAGAAATCTTTTAAGTTTATTACAAATTTAAACATAAGTGCAAATGAATTAGTACATATGATTTAGAAGTGTTTTTTTTGCCACAGTTGATGAATTCGTTAATAAAATTGTTCTAGCTATCATAGTTTATTAAGTTTAATTTCGTAAAAGTAAAAAAAGGTTTCTAACTTAAATTGTTTTGTAAACAACACTATCTAGATATCATAAATTTTATAGATCAAAATTTGCCTAGTTTGTGGTACTATATAGTGGAAACCTGTTTTGGTAGTACATGGTGGGTTTGCTGTGGTGCTTTTTTCCTTACTTACAGCTAAAATACCGTTTGGTTTTCTTCGAAACACGACTAACATTTTTCATTAATTACTCCTTTAGGAAGCTGCACTCCCCCACTCTAGTTACTAACACATCTTCTAGAAGAGCTAGTCCAACACCTAATAGAGTAAGGTAACGACACAATTATTGAGTACTTGTTTGTCTTGTCCGGTAAATATATAGAACTTTATAAGGATATCTTGGAATACAGTTCTGTTTAATTTTGTGGCAGTTGTGGCTGTCAAAATACAATGACGTCACGACCCAACCTTTTAAATTAGAGAAAGCACAAATTTAAGCAAAAAATTGAAGTTTTGGTTTGGACAACCAAAAAATTTTCGGATTTCTACTTTTTGGTTTTATACAAAAGCGTTTAAATGTTAGTACTAAAGAAATAAAAAAAGGCAATCATTTATATTAAATAACTTTTGCGCGTCATCCAATTTTGACGTTGACATTTTTGCATTGTCAATATGCATAGTAGAGAATGTAGATACTTACGAAATGATGAAAATGTAAGGTTATTATTATTAATATTTATATGCTCTTATTATAATTTGTGCATTGTGTGTATGTATCTCACTGTGCATGTGTTAGTGTATGTGTCTGTGTGTAATAGTATGCCCTATGTTTCCAGTTGATCCTGGTGTTAATTTATTGATATAGGTAAGATACTTATACTCTGGTACTTTGCCCCAGGTAAAATATTTACATCAAATGAGGTAGTTATTGTGTAAACTGATCCAAGTTGTGGCGCTAAAGACAAATCTTCGTTCACAAAAGGCATCGAACTGTTAGGAAGAGTGTTGAAATCAGTATATCATTATAGAAGGAGAGTATAAAGGTGAATAATGTCGGGGTTTACCTAATATTTGCTAATTTATTAGTTAACGGATAAGTGGTGTACTCTGTATGTTCTTCTTCTTAGAATATCTTTGTACCCATAACAAGTGTTGGAAGATTTAGTACATAATTAATGTAAATGACCTGCAAATATTTCTCAAGACAAGACCAACAAGTAATCAAAATAAAGAAAAAACAATGAAAATTTTCACTGTTTCTAAATAAGGTTTTGTTTCGTATTAATACTAAAGCCGCCATATTGTTCAAACTTTGTATACAAACGACAACACTACAAATTATAATTTCGACCGGAGGCCGTGATCAAATTGACAGCTGCATGACAACCGCGTCCGGTCCAATTATAAAACCGAAGGAAAAATTATAAGTCACAACAGTTCTTTCCATTAGCGAATTTCAAAATATGTTTTTTGAAATTTTTAACCATATTTAGTAGCAGTGTAAAACCTGATGGCATATATATTGCTTTTTAGCTTCATAATCATTATAGTAGGAACCTATTTGTATAAAAATAAACAAAGTATTAAGTTTTATGAAATTAAAAAGTGTATGTGGTTATTCAATAACTTTGTCATTCGATAAGAGATGTCACTGTGACGTTGGACATCTGATTTTTCTAAAGATGTCTAGAAGAAGAAGAAGTACTACTGTTTGATACGCTCTTGTAAAGTTTCATGTAGATAATGTCAACTCAATAATTTATTTACAGTTGTTCAAAGTTGACATATCATAGTATCTATCTATGCAAGAAGCGTTTGTCTGTCTGTCAGTATAAAAATTCAAATTTTGGAAAGTGTACAGCAGATTTGAAGTAAACTTGATAAACGAATTGATACCTAGTCAGAGGTTCGGCATGCAACATGATTATCACAATAAGGCATATTACGAAAACTGGAGTATTTTAATTATACTGAAGGAAATTTTGAATTATTTTACAAGAAAGAGGGAGTTCATAGTAGTAAGCCCGTTACTTTTGATGCTGAAGACTTAATTTCATATGTTTATCCCGTCCTATAACGAACTCCTAGCTAGTTTTTCACAACGGAAAAATTTAATATCCTGTAATTATAGTAAAATTTGTATTTTTGAAAAGTTTAATACCGAAACGAATCAATAAATGATTGTTTGTCTTAATCTTCATTTGGACCAATACAAAGATGTGTTGCTGAATTTAAACGAGGTTTTACAAATCTTCAATACGATCCAGATGAAGGTTGTCCAAAAAGTGCATCAACACCAACAACCATGGCAAGCATAGGATCTGGTTTTGTAATATTATCGGTTTATCGAGAGATTTCATGTAAATGTAGAAGAGCGACAGGCGTGTTGTTGCAAATGGAATTATTCTTCTAAGTGGCGGAAATTAGCAATCACAATGGTTCACTTTTGAAGCAACTGCTGTAAAGTTTTTTTTTAACCTCTTAGATTTTTCACCAAGGTATCCCTTTTTTCCCACCCACCTTTTGTCTCTATTTTGTTTAGGATTATAAACAGCAAGATGCCGTTTTTTCTCATGGTGGTTTGGCTAAACAGACTAAATAAATGACAGCCAATTTGACAGATGTAGCATCATAAATTATGGTCGCTGTCAACTGTCAAAGTTCGGAAATTCCTATTGGAAGACCCGTATAAAGGATAAAAGTTTAATATGTATGATTTCATCTCTATGGGTGATCCCTGGAACTACGACTATAATCCCAAATCAAAACAATATGCTAATGAGTATTGACTGGTATTGTATCCTTTTCGACCAACTGGATGTAAAAATTTGTTAGGAAAAATGCTGGTTTATAGAACAAAACAAACATTTTTCATCGATACAATGCATCTTTTCACAGCTCAAAAAACCATTGAGAAAATCGGTGAATTATTGCAACATCCACCCTATTTGCCAGACTTAACCCTTTCCGACCTCTGAATGTACTGATATTTTAAAAAATCCATGCGTGCAAACACTTCTCATCGAACTAGTCGGTAATAGCATCCGTCTTCCGAATTCTTGGAGGACTACAGATAGTTTAACAAGCGTATCGAAGTAGTGATACTATAATAGAATAATGAAATATAGTGCAAATCGTAAAATAGTGTTTTTCTTAAAGAACGACGAAACTTCTTGAATAACTAACCTACTATACATATTTAAGCAGAAATTTATTGTTCCTTGTTTATTTTTAGACAAAGTATCATATTATATATTTACTATATCGTCCATGGATTGACAATAGACATTTACGACGTAGTTTTTACTTAATAACGATTTTGAAACAAAAAAAATGTGAAAGTACCTTCTAACTATCGATGCATGATTTGGGTGTAGATGTTAGTTTTTATAAGTATAAATTCCTTTACCAATCACAACCAACTTCATTTTCTCCTTAGAGTGTACTATTCTTCTAGATCGATGACAATTAATTGCAGTATCTTCACTTTTACTGTTACTGGGAATAGTCCGGATATAACTCCCTACTATTGGTGTGACTTTTTAGTCGTCATGTTTTTCTTCTACCTTTTCCATAATTCACTTCAAAAATTAATTGCAATAGTTCATAATTTTGTTTATCATAACCTATTCATATATCATAACAAATTTAATTCAAAAATATCGTTTATTTTGATTTTTCAATTTCAGAATCGTTCGAAAAATTCGAAAATTCCGATTGGTAGAGGCTTCTTACGTTCCAAGTAATCTGTTCTGGTGATTTTGTTGTATAGTTGTCCTCTAAACAGTACTCTTTGCAACTATTTAAGCATGTTTTAGGTTTCATCAAGTTATGTGAGATTAATTTAGTGTTTACAATCTTATTATTAAACTTTTTCACAGACCTATCTCTTCCTCACAGCTTTAGCTATATTAATGGGTACCGTATTGCGCATTTACTTCCTTTGCATTTCTCTGGTGTATTTATATTGGTAATATATTAATTTCAGCATTATTTTCAGACGAGTCAGAACTCTATATGCTTGCTTGGGAGAACAGGACGGTGAACTTTCGTTTGAACCCAACCAAATAATTACGAATGGTAAGATAATTTTAAAATTTTAATGTTATAGTTACAATAACAATGTCTTATTTTATTTATGTAGCTATAGGTATTACACGATATAGCTCGAGTATATTAGAAAGCTGTAAATTTTGTGTGATTTGTAGATATCGCTTTTTAACCTCTTAGCACGGTTTTCTCCCTTCTCCCCGGTCCTCTTTTGCCTTCCACCTTTTCTTGTATGACCAGCCGCATCAATTCGTATTTCTCGTTTCTTAGTATGTGACCAAAGTAGCTCATTTTTCTTTTCTTTCTGGTGTTGAGTATTTCTTTATCTTTTTTCATTCTTCGTAGCGTTTCCGCATTTGTTATGTGTTGTGTCCAAGATATTTTCCACATTCTTCGATAACACCACATTTCAAAGTTAATGAGTTTGTTATCCGTTAGCGACGATAATCACAGATCATCCGAAATCAATTCAATAAGGCAAACACAAAACGGCTACCACAAAACTCAAATCAGTAGGAGCATTCAAAAATATCTAAACCCCATTCCATCCAAAAAAGAAACCTTGCCGCCGGATCAACCCCAAATCCCTAATGAAGACCATGGTGTCTACGAGATACCTTGTTCCAGTTGCCCACGTACATACATAGGACAGACAAACCGACGAATCCAACATTGTATTTACGAACATTCTATATCTTTAAAACATTCCGATAAAACTTCAGCCCTAGCCCAACATTATATTCAGAGAGGTCACAAAATAGATTTCGAAAAAGCAAAAACCATCGCTTTTATCCACTCCTTAAGATCGAGACTTATTCGTGAGGCTATCGGAATTGAAAAACGCCCTAACAGCTTATGCAGCCCTTAACACTCGCGATGACTCTAAAAGACTGCCGGCAACATGGCGACTGCTACCTCAGCGACCCCCGCCCCAACCGATCCTGCTCAGATCATTTTCGCGCATAATGAGAGTATAAAAGTAGCAACACAGGGTAAGACCGGTCGTCACTCAACACTGAGGAGTAGGCAGATTGAGACTTCGGTGCCATTTGACGGTTCTTGTATTTCTACAGAACAATATACTGGTACGTCACGAATGAGGGGAGTAGGCAGATTGAGAACTCGAACGGAACCATATTCCCCTTGATAATGGCTCCAAAATGGATGCCGAAACGTTTAGTTCTCAACGCGGTTCTTGTTAATATAATATAATAATATTTTTTTGTCATTTTAGTAAAATCGTCACAAGAACCCGGCTGGTTAGAAGGCACGCTGAACGGAAAAACGGGACTGATACCGGAAAACTACGTCGAGGTGCTTCCTTGACAGGTTGGTTCGCTGGCGAAACTATCCACATCCCTGTGCCGAGGAATCTGTAAAGTACTTCAACCAGAAATAGCCCAAACCGTTCGATTGAATCAGCAAAGACAAAGTTTAGATAGTACAAGGACTCTGGTTAAACAATCCAGTTCGGCGAGGAAAGGTTCTACGTAATAGGTCTTGACTAGGTTTACTCATTTATGTCTCGTTTAAGAGTTCAAAGGTAATAATCATACTTCTTAATAAACATATCTGTTTTTTATGAATTTGAGTGTATATTCTGGAAGCTGATGCTTCAAATGACATAGGTAAGTTGGTATTTCGTAGTCTGCTACGCGTTTGTCACAATTACAACTGTTTTATAGTCACTACTACGATTTAAGCCAGAGTCTATGTACAGTTCCAAAGAGTTGTAGATGTATGCAGCATAAAGCACAAAGATCTTTGGACACAGAGCAACTGATTTGTGATAAAACTATTAAGCCTCGCTAGTTGCGTACATACAAATACATGAATTCTTGTCTCCCAACGTTAAAAAATAGCTATTTTTTTATATAAGACAAATTAAGCTATTATTTGCAGTAATGTAGTGTTTTTGAGGGACGTATTTGACATAGATGTTTCCTCATTTCGAAATAAGAACTAGAAAATATTTTTTAATCAACGTTTAACGAATGTTAAATTAGAATATTTGAGTCGTGCTGTAAGATGTACAAAAAATGAAATATTACAATTAAAAATTGAAATCAACATGACGTGAAGTTATATTAACTCCATTGGATCTTGGAATTATTAGAGAACAAGGAAAACAAGAAATAGCTATCGAAATTTTATTGCAGACACTGACGACTGAATTGTATTGCCCCACAAATTCACTTTCCTATAGAATGTATAATGAAAGAAAATCCCAAACAATATTGACACAACGAATTGTGTTTCTGATAAAAAATTCAGTTGAAAAGCACACAAATTTGTCTATATATTTTGATCGAAAGCCATTCCTGGCAGCCGCATATATAGCGAAAGGCATACAATTAGTTTGCAATTTTAAGAAGACCACACACTTGAAGAAGAAGTTATAATTGTCTGGATTACATTTCACATATCTTAACAATTTTGATAGCCCCAAAAATTCACTATCTTATATAATATACTGAAACAATCACGAATCAGTTGTCCCGTACCTAAAATTCACTATTTACGATCGTAGCTAACCGAGTTAACCTAACTTAGTTGCTTGTCACTATTGCAACAACAATTTTACTGCGACTGCGCGAAATGACGTAGCTGTTTTGTTACCAGTTAGACTCTAACACGTTGAAGTATGATTATTAGATTTAGACTAGTTTTGTTGTAGATATCCATGACGTTTTTGAATGGATTTATCAATAAACAAAAGCAGGCTGAAATTTAAAAAAATTAATCAACGTTAAAAAATAGGGCAACAAGTATTTTACCGCCAAAAAAAGGATAAAAGTTTGATTATTTCGACTATAAATTTACGAATGATAGAATATTAGGTACACCGAATAAAAACGCTGTAGAAGATGAAGAAAAATGATGTGGTATAGTGAAGGTCTTCGAAAAAAAGTAATTATTTCATATAAAAACTGAAAGGAACCCAAATATGGCGAAAATAGATTATGTTTCAATAATTCATAATTTAATTAATTAAATTTCCCATTATCCAAGTGTCTTTGAGAGCGGTTACATATATATTCACCTCTGGTTAAGTTGCGTTCTTGAATTACCGTGACCAACAGTCTTCTTAAGTCTCTGAAAAAATTACCGACAAGAGTAGCGAAACGTAGAGATGGAACCAAATGCCGGTTGTCCAAGAAAGACACGGTTCCAATCTAGAAGACGATGAGTGAACTTTGACAGGTAGTCAAATAAAAAAATCCCCGAAAAACACTAGCTATAAGCAGATATTGAATCGTTAAACAGTGGGAAAAAATTATGTTTCAATGTCATTACTAGTTCTGCATACCTACGTCGTTGTTGTCACCTCTAAGGCTGGTGTACAGCAGCTTCGAAGACATGATTTCTTTTAGACCAATTTAAAACTGTTGTAGAAGTGTTCAAAACTTGTCCAAAAACTGTTTAGAGCTCCTATATATTTTTTAGAATTAAAAAATAATAAAGCTCCAGGACACGGCGGTATAATTGGGTCCTTTTTGAAAATAAGCAAGACAATAACAATCCCAGTACTAACAACTATTTAACAGATGCCCCATTGTAGCCAAATCCCTAAAGACTGGAATGAGATGTTCCTACACAAAAAAGGGACAAATGTGACCTAAAGAATTGTACACCTATATCGTTGCTCAGTCAAGTGTACAAACTTTTTAGAAGAATTATTAACCATCGGTTGACTCACAAAATCGATAATTACCAACCTGTAGACCAGGTTGGCTTCCGCAGAGGGTTATAATAATACATCAGACCAACTGCTGACAATGAGAACATTAATTAATACCAAGTATTCGTATTTCTTGTCTTCATAAACTATAAAAAATGATTTCACGGTATCGAAATGTGGACCATAGACCAAGCTATTCATAATTGTAGAATAAAGGCACCTAATACATAATATATATGAAAACGCATCTATATTAGTACAACTGAACGAAAATACAAATTATAACATTTCCAGAATAACGGTATTAGATTTTTGTTTTGATACAGTGCAGCAACAACCGTTGATACGTATTTCGACCTCCTTAAGTCTCTTCAGAACGGTATAGTCACTGCTATACCGATTCGATTCTCCTAATGACTTTATAATAATCTTTATTTCCCAAAGAATGTGTTTACAATGGACTATCGACAATAAGTTTTTGATATATTTTACTTTTTTTATAGTATTTTTCTTCATGTTATTTTTTAGTTCGATACTCTATCTCTCTTATTTATACATCGATGATTGAATCATGCTTTAGTTGAAACAATAATGATAGTCTTTTATACAACCGTAGGCAATTGTTGTATGCGCGTATATTCCTGTGCTATGATTCTTAAATTCGGTCCTGATGCGCCGCTCGGGGCAAACCGGCAACGTGGTCGACCGTTCTCCCGTAAGAAATACATTGCTTATCTTACCTGCACTGCATTCTAACTATGGCTTCTACTATAGACAAAAGGATCAACGTTGGAACGCCACATTATAACATTAGAGACCTTAGAAAGGTAGACGACCAAAGGAAAGACCACAGGTGGGATGGGTGAATGACATAAAAAGAATATGGAAGTATGTTGTTCAGAATAGAGATCGATGGAAGGAGTTGGGAGAGGCCTAGCTCAAAAAGTGAACAATAGAAGGTTACGAACAAGAAAATATATATTTTCAAAATTTCTAAGACAAGTTTTGAACCTTCCCACGAAGGTTTTTTTATCTTAGGGAAGAAAAATCCTAATAAGGCATCATTCGACTTTTATGGTACTCTGGAATTTATATTGAAAATAAGGCATTTTAAACACAGCTATATTCAAACTTATTAATTTTGTAACAACTGGATTTCTTGTGAAACCAAATCCAATTTGGACAGATAAAATTAAAAGAAGGTATGTACTTTTGCCACATCGCTAATTTCACTTGTAGTAGCGCCATCTATGTTCTATTACGAGACCTTATCACATTCCTTTGTACGTGCCTATAAGATCAATTACGTAAAAAAAATGTGTGAACATGAGAAGTAATTGTCAAATTTTAGCCTTGCTTTTGCTGTTATCTATGACACTTTGCTGTAATTCTAGTAGAAAGATGTGTGTTTAAAAAGTTGGTCGAATATGACGCAGTATCAACGCAACTTTTAAAATATGGAAACTAACAGACTGCTAAGTAAATTTTAAGTTTTTTAGTAAATTATTTTTCTGCAATATACATGTCGTAAAAAGTAAGCTCGTTTCTGGTGTTTTATAGAACGGCTCTTATCAATGTCAAAACGTGTAACCTTAGGAGATACAATTATTTTTATATATGTCTTAAAAAAAAGGAGTCGTGAGCGAGATTTGCAGAAAAAGTTAAATATGACAGATGAGAAATTCATCCCAGGAGAAATATGCACATATATAATAATTTTCTAATTATAAATTTTTATTAAATCATTCCGTTTCTTTTATTTTTCGTTGAATTTGTGAAATTTTTGTTAGTCGCTTTTATTTCCAAGTATATAGTACTTATATGCCCAATTATGGATTTGTTTCAGAATTGGAGATGTACAATTAATTGTACGAGTACGACGAATAAAAATTATTACCAATAATGTTAATATATCTAATATTTTAATATCTTCTATAAAAACTTTTACTTTTGAAACTTTTATTTGTGTACCAACATAAAGAAACTAAAACTACGAGACTAACTTTTAAATGAGAGTTATAAGAAGACGGCAACAATAATAGAGAGCTATTTAGCTAGAGATAGCAAGTGTACACTGCTCTTTTAACTAAGAAAAGTTTAATCGGCAATTTGCCATTGTTTTCTCAGTGGCGAGCCCGACAATAGTTTTCGCTTTTTCGTTTGCAATGAAAATCGAATCCACACCATTCATACCATTATTGCTGTGGTATCAAAACACTCACCTATGAACTACCGGTGTCTTCAGAATTGTTTATTTACATAGAAAAAAGGTTCAAAGGAGAGATGTAAGGAAAAAAGCGTGGAAAGTCTTTGGAGATGGTCGAAAACTAAGAAAACCTGAGAAACGTTGAAGGAAAATTGCGAAAAAGGATATAAAGTCTGAGTCCCCCCTTTGATCTTCCTATAGCTGTCTCTTTAGAGAGAGAGGGAAAGATATAGAGTGAGCGTAACAGCGAATGAGAGAGGGTGGGAGAGCAAGAGGCAGCGAGGGAGAGAAAGCGAGAGGAAAACTCGTATATTTTTCTTCTTTTATACAAATAGCTAGTAGTTTTTAGTTTTTTTATACAATTGTGTCGTAAAACTATTGCTAATTTCATAAAATCGCTAAAAATCTTGAAACGCGACGAAAGAACTTCAAAAGTGTCGTGAAAATCTGTTTTGCGTTGAAAATCTTTGTGGTAGATTCAAAAAAGTTTCAAAAGCTTTAGAAAATCGACTAAGAATGGTCAACAGCATTGGAAGAAGTGTCAAAAGTACGTAAAAGCTGCAATAAGCGTTGAAAACGTAAAAACTCTATCGTAGAAAAGCTTTGAAATAGCTTCAAATACTCCAAAATGCTTTAAATATATGATTATCACTAAAAAGGCGGAAGGAATACGCCTGAGAAGCATGGTAAATTCTTCAAAAGAATTAAAAGTTTTAAATGCAAAAAGCGGTGCAAATTTAAATTTAAATTCAAACGAATTTTGTCATTAAACAGCTGTATAAAAACGTGTTGAAAAGCGAAAAAAGTGCCGAAACAGCATTGAAATGACATTGAAATAATTTTTTATTTAAAAAAAATGTCAAAAACATCGAAATAGCACCCATAACTACCGATAAAACGACAAAGGCATCCAAAAGGCTTCAAAATCATAAAAAAGTTAAAAGCGTTGTACATTTAAAGTGTTGTAAAAGCATTAATAGCCGTCAAAAAAGAGTGAAAACCTATAAGAAATTGAAAGACGTCGATTAATTTTGGAATAGAGGCTTCAATATGCTTCAAAAAACGTGAAAAATGCTGAAGAAAGTTCAAAATGCTTCAATAGCTTCGAAAATTTTTCAAAACTTTAAAAAATTGACGGCAAATCATCAAAAGCGTTGGAAAAGTGACGAAAACTACTAAAAATGGCACAAAAAGTATATAAAAAGCGTTGAAAATAGCGTCAAAATGGCACAAAAAGTACATAAAAAGCGTCAAAAGCATTTAATCATCAAACCTCTACCGTAGAAAAGCTTTAAAATGGCTTTTAAAATGTAAGTACTATTAGAAAAGCGAAAAAAGTAAAAAATAATGCTTAGAAGAGTCGAAAATGCTTCAAAAGCGTCGAAAATGCTTTAAAACCCCCGAAAATTGCGGAAAAATTATCAAAAGCGTTGTAAAAGTGACGAAAAAGAATCAATATGACCCAAAAAGTGCGTAAAAAGCTTCAATAAGCATTGAGAACGTCAAAATTCTACCGAGAAAAGTTTTAAAATACCTGAAAAGTTTACAAGAATAATAAAAAGGTCGAAAATGCTTAAAAAATATTGTGCACCATTAGAAAAGTGAAAATCTAAAAATAATGCTTAGGAAAAGCGTTGAAAAAGCTTTAAAAGCATCGAAAATGCTTCAAAACCTTGGCAAGTTGACGAAAAATCATTAACAGCGTTGGAAAAGTGACGAAAAAGCGTCAAAATCTCACAAAAACTACATAAAAAGCAGCAACAAGCGTTAAAAACGTTAAAACTCTACCGTAGAAAAGCTTTAAAATAGCTTTAAAATTGTTGAAACATCTACAAGAGTGACAAAACGTCGAAAATGCTTTAAAAATATGAGTACCATTACAAACTTGAAAAAAAGTAAAGACAATGCTTAGGAAAGCGTTGAAAAGGCTTTAAAAGCTTCAAAAGCGTTAGAAAAAGCAACGAAAAAGTATCGCAATAGCGCTAGAAGTACATAAAAGCATCAAAAAACTTTAAAATATGAAATTTGTTGATAAAGCGACACTTTCCTTTGTCCATATTGATACAATTTGAACCATTGCATTTAACAACCAATGCATAAGTAGAAGAGCCTTTATAGTATTACAGATGTACACATTGTACCGGTTCTTTATTTAGAGCTGGAAATCCGTAAACAGCATCACGAATTCAAGATTTGGAAGATTTGTTATAATGTTTATACTAAAAGTACTTGGAAATAAAAATGACATACACAATTTTTATACATTTAATATTGATCTAGTTTATATTTGACGTACTGGTAGATTAACTTTTATATTTAATATTTTATAATGAGTAATTTTCTGTTTTATGCATTTTGATACACAAAATTTACAAAAAGGGGAATTCAAAAGCGGACAATTTTAGAATTCCGAATAAAAACAAGGTTAAAGGATACCAATTTAAGTTTCATAAAAGTCCACAAGGAATCTACGTTCCTGTAGTTGGCTGTATACCATATATTAAAAAATTTATTAAAATCCTTTGTAAAAGGTATATATTTAAAAACCCAAACGAGCTATGTTAGATAAAACGTACAACGGTAACTTTAACATCTTAACATTTTATAAGAAATACTGTAAACCAAATGTAAATAATTATTTTGAACGGGTTTTTACCCATATATTTGGTGGCTACATTCATGTACTCCTAGTAAGTATTAACCACACTTTACATTAACCTTGGTCAAAATTTAAACTTCATGTTCTTTTTAATTAAGTGGTTATATATTTTTTAGGACACTGATGATGAAATTATAGATTCCGAAAACGTTTTGTCTAACATAGCCCATTTGGGTTTTTAAATATATACCTTTTATAAAGGATTTTAATAAATTTTTCATAAAAGTATTAACATTTTTTTTTTATTTAATCGATAATTTTTTTACGATTTGTGTTTTTGAATAAGATTGACAATTCCATGCCAGTATTTTCTGGTATAGATTAAGTATATCGGTTACATCAGAAGCAGTACCTACGGGAATGGTTTGACAGTAATTTAGCGTTAGTAAGAAATCGCACAAGTATCAACAACGTATATCAACGATATACGGGATAAGACCCTTCTCCAACTATTTTATGTGGTCCTAGAAGTAATAAAGTATTCCTTGTTGGTGTTTAGTCAATATTAACAATTACTTATTCCCATGACAAATTGAAACTTTCCTACGACAAAATAACAACTGAACCATGACACTTTCAAAATGCAATGCTGCCAAATAAATTAAAATTTTGGAACAAACCAAGTTTAAAATGCTGAATCCTAATGTGACATTCCTTTTCGCAGGAAAATGTTTAGTTCCTCATATATAACTAAGCTAGACAAACTTTACCAAACTTCATCAAGTCTCGTTCACAAAATCAGATCACATAAGATCACAAAATTTTGCTCGCTTCGCTCGCTCGTATCTGAAATGTATCCTTCATTCTTCCATATCCACCAAATCTCTATGACAAACCCTTATAACCACGAACAAGTTTAACTGTCCAAAATTTCGTTGTTGCTAATGGCAATGACAAAGTCAAAACAAATTTTGTCCTAGAACTCAAAAAGAAGAGAAGATTACTTAAGAAAAAAAAAACCTTTTAACATGTGCCTCTTGGACAGTAATATACCCGATAAATGGCACAATGCTGAGGTTATTCTATTTTATAAAAAAGGAGATCCCCATGAATTAGAAAACTACAGATCTGTAAGTCTTCTTAGTCACCTATACCAACTCCTTACAAGAATAGTAACGGATCTTCTCGAGAAAAAACTTGATTTCTACTAGCCAATAGAGTAAACGGAATTTCGTACCGGATTTGGAACAAATGATCACCTACAGAGCATTAAAACGGTAATAGAAAAGATTATCGAATACAATCGACCACTCGTTCTGGCTTTTGTAGATTTCCACAAAGCCTTTGACACGGTAGAATTTGACAAAATCCTGGAAGCACTACAAGCATGCCGCATTGACTACCGATAGACAAGGTTAATTTACAATACATTCTTCTTCTTCTCGTGCCACTCCTAGCGGAGATTGGAAATCATCATGGCCACTGCGACTTTGTTAGCAGCGCGCCTAAAAAGTTCAATCGAAGTACACCCGAACCATTCACGTAGATTACGAAGCCACGATATTTTTCTTCTTCCCACACTTCTTTTGCCCTTAATTTTGCCCTGCATGATATTTCTTAAAAGTTCGTACTTTTCACCTCTCACAATGTGCCCCAAGTATTCCATCTTTCTAGTTTTTATCTCATTTAGAATTTCGCATCTTTTGTCTAAAGTTTGGAGTACTTGCGTGTTAGTGACGCGGTCCATCCATGATATTCTGAGAATGCGCCTATAGCAACACATCTCGAAAGCTTCGATGTTTTTTGTGGTCAACTGTTTTAGTGTCCAAGCCTCTACTCCATACAACAGGGTAGAAAAGACATAACACCGCAGCATTCGTATTCGTAACTTTATATTGATATCACGATTGCAAAAGAGTTTGCGCATTCTATTAAAGACTGATCTAGCGATTTCTATTCTACATCTAATCTCTTTTGTTTGATCAGTATCGTCTGTGATCCAAGCACCTAGATATTTATAACAGGACACACGCTCAATCGTTGTATTGTCTATTACATGATTAGCTCTGATGTTCTTTGATTTCGTGATTACCATAAATTTAGTTTTTTTCAAATTAATTTTCAAGCCGTAACTGTTACAGTATATATTGAGACTTTGAACGAGATGTTGTAGTTCTACTAGCGTTCCCGTTAGGAGAACCGTATCGTCAGCATACCTTATATTGTTGATCGTCTCACCATTTATTATCAGACCAAGATCTTCTTCCTCGAGTGCTTGTTCACAAATAGCTTCACTATACAGATTAAATAAAAGTGACGACAAGGTGCATCCCTGCCGGACTCCTCGACGGATTTGAATTTCTTCTGTTAGCCTACCCTCAACCTTCACATTTGCTGTTTGATTCCAATATAGGTTGCATATAATTCGAATATCTCGGCTGTCTATATTTTTCTTTATTAGAATTTGTCTTAGTGGTTCATGTTGTACTTTGTCAAAGGCCTTTTCGAAATCAATAAAGCAGGTGTAAATTTCTTACAATACATACAAGAACGCAATTATGTCGGTGAAACTACATAAAAACACGGATCATATCCCAATCGGCAAAGGAGTCCAACAGGGTGATACCTTATCGCCTAAACTGTTTACCGCAATACTAGAATATGCTTGTAAAAAACTTAACTGGGAAGAGAAAGGCCTGAACATTGACCGTAGAATATTAACAAATTTGAAATGCGCAGACAACATAGTTTTGTTCTCGGACAACCTCAAGGAGATATGTATAATGATACATGAACTTCAGTTAGTGTGTGCTAGTGTGAGTCTTAAAATAAACATCTCCAAAACAAAATTCATGACAAACCTAGTACCTAGCGGAAATATCAATATTGGAGACAACGGAGTAGACCTTGGACGCGAAATAAAGATCATAAGAGACAACCAAACACGCGAACTTCGAAGAAGAATAAACCTAGCATGGGCAGCATATGGAAAACTCAAAGACATCTTTAGAAGCGATATACCAATTTCTTTAAAACGTAAAACATTTGACCAATGTGGGTTGCCTGTGATGACCTATGGTGCCGAAACATTGATATTGACAGCTTCAACTGCTAAAACGCTGCAAATAGCTCAGAGGAAAATGGAAAGGTCAATACTGAGTAAATCGCTTCGTGACCGAATGAAGACTTCAGACGAAGAACAGGAGTTACCGATGCAATTTCCCGAATTGCCACACTGAAATGGAACTGTGTCGGACACGTCACCCGAATCAGTGATAAATGGTGGACGAATAGATTGCTTGAGTGGGGGTCGAGGTTAGACAAAACAAGTAGAGGATGACCCCCTACTCGTTGGACTGACTATCTCAAGAAAATGTCAACAAATTGGATGAAAAGTGCTCAAGATAGAGCACAATGGACAAAAATCAGGGAGGCCCATGCCCAGCAGTGGACGCAAAGGGCTGGGTTATGATGATGAATGACAATTCAGACTCGTCATAATCAGCATCCAATTTAATTTAACGATACTCGTCTTTTTTCATTATGCAGAAAACACAATAGTTAGTTGCCTTCTGTATTTTTCCAAATCATGTTGAAATTGACATAAATTTGGTATTGACATATGACAGATGTCACTACCGAGGTATTAGCAAAGAATATATACGCTTATAGAAGAATTGTTCACTGTTATTTTTGAATGTTAGCAAAAAGTGGGACATAGATAAAGAAAAGTGGAACGAGTGGAACGCACGTGTTGCACGTGGTACCACTAAGGAGCGGTTTGCTTCTAAAATATGAAAGAGTGGGGCAATAAATGCAACTTTAGATATTTTTATATGTAGATGCCGCGTGGTCGTAAAATAGGATTAAATTTTTGCGTTTTATAAAATTTTTTAAAGAAAATAATATTATTTTAATTTTTAATAAATTAATCTTTTTAGAAAAATGATTATAATTCAAATTTTTAATTGAAATATGTACAAATCTTAAGTATAAATCAGTTTAAGACTATATTGTAATAATTTCACCAATATTCATTCATTGTGAAAATGTTTTAGATACTATTAGTTGTTATTTTAAAACAAAATTAAATAGTACCCATACAGCGTAAAAACTTTCACATATAGGTACTATTCATTAAAATGTACTGTTAAAGTTTATTTTGTTATTTCAAAAATAAATCAGGAATGCTTTTTGTTGTTATTGAAAAATTATGGATGAAACGGAAGTTTTGGCGAAATGGAAAATTTCATAATTTAGTAAAAAGTTTCATTGAATACTTTTTTTTTTAAATTGAAATTTTTTAAAATTGTTTCCTTAATTTCTGGGCAGAAAAACAGTATAATAAAAAGTTATGTGACGGTTTTTCGTTGTGTTGGAACAAACCAATTTTTAATTCAAAGTTATACAATTAAAAAAATAAATACTTTGAATATTGTAAATATCATACATTTTTAAGTTTTAAAATTAAAAATTTAACAATTTAATATATTGAAAATAAAGAATTTATTGTGAAAAAACAAAAAAAAAGACAGTTTGCAAATCAATGGCATCGAAATTTGTTTAGGCGTAGATGCAAAGTTACCCGTTCGTACTCCTTTCCCACTTCCCCCTAACTACATATTTCATTATGAAATTTTCATGATAGTTTTAAGCCGACGGCCACGGCACCACGCTGTGAGTTTATGCAGCCACCCTCTTAAACCGTAACCAAATCGCCCATTTGAACTGCTCTTCTATAAGCGTCTATATTCTTTGGTATTAGTAGATGTCAATATCAATAACTTGTTTTTATGTAACGCCATCTATCAACGGCTAGATTAATCTCAAACCACTATCGTACATATTTCATACCGATATATTTAACACAGTATCGTAAATAAAGTACAAATTTTTGTACACATTCCTTTAAAAATATTAGAGCACACGTACGAAACTTAAATTGGTAAAAATGGATGGATAAAAATGAAATCAACCTAATACGGTAATCAGGTCGAATTTATTTTCACCGGGCTAATAAAAACGCACAGATAAGTGAGTCTATTATCTATAGAAGTAAGAAATAACACCAATAAAGTCTAATTAATGTAGAAATTGTTGGGACCATTGCCCAAAAAAAAAATGAAAACACCAATTTGTTTATCAAAAACATGACTGATCAAACATATGACAGTTACCTTTGCTTTTTGTTATCTTCATGATTTCGTGGCGGGCAGTTTTACGAGCTCTAACATCTGTATCTTTGGACGATGTAAGAAATTTTTGAAAAATGTTTATTTTTAATGAACTCTTCGTTGGAAGAGTTAATGATACATCCTTAATTTACATGACATTTGATCATAATGGCTTATTTTTTATTTTGTATAAAAAAAGATCAAACCTGTAACGAATTTGCTTACAAAAATAATGTGAGAATGACTTGAATTCTACAAATTAAAACAAACTTAAGGATCACGTTTACTATTACTACTGTTAAAAGTCGTTTGGGGATCTTTGCCTCCTTTGGATCACCAAGTCCCCTTTTTTGTAGGATGTATTGGTCAACTTTGTTCCTGGTCTCTTTATTGTAGAATACTGCTGTATTTTTTCTTTGGTTTCGCAGTCAAATATATTCCCTTTTTCAATTACCTCTGAACAATATATCTCCTCCTTTGTAACTTTTGTTGCCCAATTTTGAAATAATTAAATGTTTTCAAATCTTCCTTAACCTATTTCAATTATCTCGTTCTAAATCCTATCTTTTATTTTTTTCTCGTCATTTAATCCTTAAAATTTTTTTAGTGACACCATCATTGTCCCTTGTTCAAACTCTTTTAATTTAGCCAGTAATCATAACATCTCCGTGAAGATTTTTGACTTCTTGCATTACTCAACTGCGTCCATATCCTCATTCCAAAATTTTTCGCTGGTATATAATGGGTAACTTCTCTTCTTCTTTTTGAATGATTATTTTTTGGTTCGGTACCTACATTTCCAATTCTTTCCTTTAAATTTTCTCTAAATTTTTTTGAAATATTAATCATGTTCTTAAATTTATCTTTTGTCTTTTACCAAACATTTTGGAATCATTCAAATTCATCAATCAAATCCTAAACATTCTCCAAACACTTTTATTTTCTCATCTAACTCTTTTGAACATTGCTTTAATGCCATGTTTCATGTATTTTGAAGGAAAAGGATCTTCAGGATCTTGTAAATTAGCGTCTACCTCATCTTCTTCTTCTGGATCTGCAAACGCTAGTCAGGGGAAAATATTGGAGGGGCAAACAAACCGATACACTGCTGTAGTTGCTGAACGTGCAGCTACTGGCATCAAAGACAGAAAAAATTAGATAAAAGGAAAAAGTTGCATAATGAGTGCCGTAGAGCGTACCAAAGTAAACACCAACTAAGGCGAAGGAATCAAACAAAGGCAGTCCTATGAAAAAGGTCAAAATAGCTAAAATAAGAATCAGACTTACAATCAATTTATTCTACCACCAACGACTGGTTTCGCATACTATAATTTGATAGGCATCTTCAGGTCAACGGTACATGGTAAACTAAATGCTGAAAATATAATAACCCGTATTAGGGTGCTGTCTGATACAGATTATATAGCAATTATACGAATATTATATGTGTTTGATTATTAAATATGAATTTAAATTAATTAAATAAAAAATTAAGTGAAAAATGATTTAGTAAAATTGAAATTAAATAAATATTACTTACATGGTGATACAAGGATTATTATTAAATCTTTAAGAATACATAGTTTAAAACCGATGATCACCTGTCACCAGTGTACCGTAACGGATTTTAACGTGACTATGCTATGACGCAAATATAGGGTTGTTAGGGAAGAGATAGGCAACTTTTTCTACGTATGGCATGACACTGATGTCTAATTTTCAAGCCGCAATATTAAAAAGAGTGTATCTTTGAAGTCTTTTTTAAGTTTTTTTTATTTGTCAGCAAATTTTCTACAGGTCTTTGATATTATGATATGTTGTTTACACAACATAAATGAACAATTTTAATACATGATAAAAATACAAAGAACTTGTTAAAACTATAAAATTTGACCCATATAGTCCTTATTTACAGTTGTTGGGATTCGTATTTTCCGACGTTTTTTTTAATAGTGCACATTTATGTTATTTGTGATATTTATATGTATGTTTACCATTCGCATATTTTATTGTTTATAATAATATATTTCTTTTTTTCATATGTATATTAATTATATTGTATTATTATATGTAATTGTATAAATTTTATTCCGTTGTTATGGATTTTATTTGAATTTGTAATTAAAATAACGTTGGTGTAAACGTTTATATCATTTATGAATAAAGTAAAAAATACATCTGTGTTGTTTCTATCCTTAAATTTATGATTGCGTATATTTTCGGTGTATTTCAGGCTGAAGATTATGGAAACTAATGAATTTGTTTTAGTCTTCAAAAATTCCAAAAACGGGTCATTTGTAACCAAAAGTAACTATTTTTACTTAAATTTAAGTACTTATTGAATATTGTGTGCGTGTATGCCCCTCAATCAGAGCTGGGTGGGGGTAAAAGACAAGCTTCTGAGACCGTCGGATTGTGTTGTCCAGACTAAGGAACATCTATCAGGCTGTCTAATGTCACTCTTGTGAAGAGTCAAACGGCTGGAAACTTTTTGGGAGATGTGACCTATATAAGAACCTTCACAGCCTAAACAACCAAGTTTGTATACAAGATCACTTTTATTTGAGTTTAGTACTTTGTCTTTCAATGACTTGCACAAAGATTCCACAACTAGAGTGCTTTTATAAGCAATTTTTACATTTGGTAAGTATTGATCAAACATTCTGGTCAATTTGGAGGAACATCCTTAATAAATGAATTGATACAAAAGAGATTTTAGCAATGTTAGTCAATGAATGGGAATCAGAGTTAACTTTCATAGCACCTGTATTTTGGGGAGGGTTCTCTTTTGTGTTAAGTTGTTCATAACAGAGGATGTATTGAAGATGATTTTTCTGAGTAAGAATTCGGGCTAAGAGTTATCTAGGAACAGCTATCTTCTTTCTAAAAACAGGGTCAGTCAGTTTACAAACTGTTGTGGTCATTTGTTTCATTAGATTAACTTTCATGCTTGACTTGTGGTAAGAATGGTAGTTGAGGTATCTCCCAGGCACTTTTTTTCTATACCAATCAATTGTAATGATGTTATCCATTTTGGATGTAATTTGTACTAATTTTGTTTATTGTAGCAACTTGATAATGCAAATAAAGATTTGCGAAAGATTGGTAGACTAAAAAGAGTACTTCTTTGTCCTGTCTTCCGCTGCATACCCAAATAGTTGTGTTTGTAGTCTAAATACGTCACAGCAGTTGTCAAAATTATTAAGAATTGTTTAATTAATATTATTGATTTGTAAATAAAAACATTGAGTTAACATCAGAAAGAGTTTAATTATGGTTTATTTTAAATTAAAACGCAAATTAATAAAATTGATTAAAATAAATCAGTCAACATAACCTCAAAATGTGACGTATTTTTTAAATTAAATATTTTATTATAATCAAGTTTTGATTAGCGTCCGAACAATCGGCCCTTATACAGTAATAGAATATAAAATGTTAATAAATTTAAAAAAACACAGAATTACTCTTCGGCGAGAAATCGAACAATTTGCAATTTCCTTAAATGTTCTTTTCATAAGAACATTCTACATAGTATTAAAAAATAAAAAAAATTAAATTGGTATAATCGTTCTTAAGTTATGGCGTGACATAGGACAATAAGGGTTTATAGATAAACATACATACTATAAAATTATTTATTAAAAAAACAACTGGATTCAAACATCATCTGACAATTTTCATTAATTTTCCCAAAGTGAAAATTATAAATTTTATACAAAAATGACTTTGAATCATTTTAAATAAGATTAAATAAAATATTGAATAATTCAATAAAATAAGTTAAACAAACTTCGTGTAAAACATCTTATAGTCCAGGAAACGAAGATTTTCACCTCGCAATTTTTTAGAAAAGGTCGATTTACTTAAAAAAAATTTGAAAAGAAATAGTGAATAGTCCAAGAATCAAAATCTCTCTTTTTAAGCTTTTTTTATAGATTTTGACAATAAGGGGTAGTTTTTACCCTTTAAATATAGATTTCGAAGTAGAGGGTGAGTTGAACGTACTTCCAAATTTTTATGCAAATCGGTCTTTTACGAAAAATTTGCGAGGTTTTGCCCTATTTTAAGCTTTGTTTCCTGGAGTATAAATATTTACACAATTTTCCCTAAACAAACAGTTTAAGTGAGATTTTCTTAGTTTTGGGTATTTTGCTTTACTTTAGTTCTTTAAGGGTAATCTTAAGTGGGTCTATTAAACCGTATAACAACCTGGCTTCAAATCTCATGT
The DNA here is from genome assembly GCF_040954645.1 of Diabrotica undecimpunctata. Lineage (NCBI taxonomy): Eukaryota > Metazoa > Arthropoda > Insecta > Coleoptera > Chrysomelidae > Diabrotica > Diabrotica undecimpunctata. The sequence goes on along the minus strand of NC_092808.1, from coordinate 6,998,622 downwards.
CTGGCTGGTCCCAAGATAATTCAAAATTTCTGATCATCTGCAAACATAAAGCTCGTTTAATATAAATAAGGTTAGTATCTCACACATATATAAGAGTAATATTTAGTCATATTACAGTGCAATTTGAAAAATTCTTTAAACCAATATCAAAAAAAATTACAGCATTAATTTGATTTTCATGGAATATATTGCAAACCGCAATTATGATAAAGTTTCACTTTATAAGGATCCAATTTAGTTTTAGATTAATTTAATCGTGGTCAAGAAACGCTGGCTGACTGAAAATCTAATTTCTGATCCTTTCGCTTGTGGGAGGAGTCGGTTAACTAGACTAGACGAAAATTACGTCATTTGCTCAAACTGCTGAAATGTCAATAACACAACCACAAACAGTGACAGGTGACAGTGGTAAAAGTCAGTCCATTCACGATATTTTTCAAGGGAGTATTCCAAGTGAATTTGTTTGTTTGGCACAGAATAAATAACAATCAGAATTCCCACTCTCAGATGCCACCTTGTTTTGTCCGAAGTTTGTCAGCACGCGATCGTCATATTTTAAACGGAAACATAGACTCGAATTGAGAAATTTGTGACAAGGTACGACATAACTGTAATTTAAATTTTTAGAGATTAATAATTTAGTAAATTTGAAATAATTTAATCTATTCTTCGACTAAAAGTACAAATAAAATAGTGCATATTATGTCTAAGGTTGTCGTAAATAAATTAAACCGGGTTAATTTTTCTATGCACAACAGATAAAATTTCACTGAACAGCACTGGTTCCGTTTAAAACATGGCTGATTCTGTCTGCGCGAAAGAATGCGCGTGCTTATCTTGAAAATGAGAGTGGGTTTTCTGATTGATTATTATTCTGTGGTTTTGGTTGTCGTATAATACCATATAGATAGCCACTGGCAGCTTTATGTTCGATTTATGATTTAATTGAGATTAATATACTACTAAAATACTTTATTTAATAAGCCAAATTATAAAAGCCTCGAGACTGTACAAAAATATTAATAATATTAAAGAAATTTTAGTTTATACTTACATTTGCAACAGCCACTTCCACTTCCAAAGTAGCAAATCTTCTTCCGATGCAAGAACGGGCGCCATGTCCAAACGGCATGTAAGCGAACGGATGAGCGTTTTTCGCTGAGTAATCGTTACTAACAGATCGTAGCCATCTTTCTGGCATGTATCTAGAGGGTTCTTTAAAATATTTATCTATTAAAGTTGTTGCATAAAAATGCATTGGCAGTACATCCGTCTAAAACAAAAAATAAGAATTCTGGTTTGTAAAGAAAAATTGTTTGATTTCTTTAAAACAGAATTAAAACTTGTTTAAGTTCTTATTGCTAGTCTTGTAACATATGCAGAAGATATATTTGTCAGGAGGATGCTGTTGCTAACTTCTAGATTCTTAATATCAGATGACTTTGAGACAAACAATCATTCAAACAAACAGTCATTCATGCAGACCTTCCCATTGGTCATTTAGGTTACATGGTCGATAAATCCGGCCCTTAGAAAGAGATGCAGGGACTGCTTTGCGTCAGTTTTCTCTGTCGCTCAGATTCGTGAGTAATACATGGGTTACATCAAATAGACTTGTTTGGATTATCTTGATATTGATATACCTATAAAATATAGGGATGCGTGGTAGTAAAAAATCTATTTAGATGAACGATGAAATAACAACTTACGGGAGGTACATCGAAAAACAGACAGAATCATGTCTATATAAAAAGAAGAAAAAGAAGTTTAGCAGGCTAATTAGGTGGGATAGATATTGCAATATAAGTTTCTTCTTTGTATATCTCTAGCACTTCTATGTTCTTTTGCACATCTTTTAGTTCCTGTCGAACGTCTTTTCAAGGATATGGTTTTGTTGTTTCAGCATTCTCATTAGAGAGATAACAAACATAACCTACAGGAGATGAGACAAGTTTAAACCTGCAATTTGTCTAAAATAAAGGAGAACCAAGAATATATTCGTAGTCAATTTCATATCAGCACTTTATTATATAATTAAAAAACTAGTACTTACCCCCTTTGGGACTTGGTAACCTCTTATTACCATCTTCTTTGAGGTAGTTCTGAGACCGCTGATAGCAACTGGGGCGATCCTACTACTCTCTTTCACGGCAGCTTTTAAGTATAGCATTCCAGACAACTTGTCGGCTGTTATCACTGTGTCTTTTTCTGGGAGATATTTTAAAACTTCTTCACGAAGTATGCTTTGCTTCTCTGGATTCCTGGCCAGAAAGTATAGCACCGCTCCAAGTGTTTTTCCCGTCTGAAAAAATCTTTCATTTAATAAGTATTATCATAAAAAAAGAAAAATAATTTATATATTTATATAAATTAATACCAAAACGAAGAATAAAGTTTGCTTTGTACAAAATAGAATATGTAACCCTACCTTTAATTTCCCCTTAAAATATTTTAGTTACCGTATCAACTCCCGCTGTTATCATATCCATGGTCATGATAAATGCAGTTTGCTTATCCAATTTGAGTAAACGCTGCAGTACGCCGAGCTCATCGTCTGGTAAGTTTTGATTTTTAAATTTTGCTAACGATTCATCAATAATTTTTAAGAGGACACTAAAATAAAACAAAATCAGTTATTACCCGCCAAATGTAGGAACGAATTTCGAAACCTTACAATCGTCACTCCCACTTGATGCGCAGTAAAATTATTGGAAATATATTAGTGGAAGTAAACAACTTGACTTGTAAACTGGAATAGGTACAGTTTGCGACAGAGTTTTCTTGAAAAACAGTGACAGTGACGTGAAATGGAATTGGAATTAAAATTGAATCGAAAAGTTTTGTCCAGGCAAAGCCGAGACAATATAGCGAATGTTATGATTTTATGCAACAAGAACCAAGAGGCAACATACCTCTGATAGACTTAAAACAAGTGCAGAAACGAGTCGCAACAACAACAGGTGTCGATTTAAGTACCATATAAGCAATTTCGAAGTAAATGAAGTTTATCGAATAAGGTACGGCATCATCATTTAGTATCCAAAATAAAAAAATAGGTCAGCTTTAAAATATAAGTGGGATGAGTATGACAAAAACATGTTTCGTAGATTTATAATTAATTTTTGTACCAAATAAAAAAAGGTTCTAACTTTACGACCAATACACAGAAAATTTTTAATTAAATACAACTACAATGGATCGCATAAATCTTCGAGAAAGGCCATGAGGAAGATAGGTTTTTTGTTTCTGAAAATTTCGATCACTTTATCATGTTTAAGCAAATGTGTATGAAGCAGATATAAAGGTCTTTGTTAACATATTTCAATAAAAGCAAATAGAGCTCTCGGTTAAGTTTAACGAAAGTACAAGCTGAATATAGGCGCACATGTCAACCATGGAACAAAATATTTCGGTTTCACAGTGTTGGCATGTTTTTATAATGTATATGTTTTACATTTTGATTATATTATGTTATGGATTCTTCAATTTTTAATTTATATAAAACAAGAACGAGTAAATATTTATTGTTTTGGAGATTAATTGCACTTAATTATCAGAATTTTTTGTTGGAAATTGCCCTTTGATAGATTAGCGGATAAATTTGGCAATCCTTAAACCTCCAGTCGCCAGATTGCAACAGATGTTTGCAATTGATTTCGAAAGAGACATATATTTGCTCGTTATTGTTTTATATGAATTAAAAATTGCAGAATTCATAAAATAATATAATCAAAATGTACTTTAAAAGCTTTCTCTCTTTATATTTGAAGCATACAACATATACATTATAAAAACATACCAACACTGCCAAAACGAAATATTTTGTTCCATGGTTGACATTTGCGGCTATATTCAACTTGTACTTTCGTTAAAGTTAACCGAGCTCTCTTGTACCCACACCGATATAGAAGTTCAAATTTGTTTCACTAACTAATATCAATTATTACTTAAACAACAGTTGTTTTAATTTTTTTATACCAACTCCACTAAAAAAGAAAGAATTAGATTTCTACTTACTCATTTATATAGTCAAGATTATCAGCATATTCTTTATACCTCTTGGAGGGAAGATACTTCCAATATGGTGGCAAGTTTTCCAAATAGAAACTTTGATCGAAGAACTTCAATACAGCTAGAACGAATTTGTTGGTTTCTGAATTTGTTTCTGCATGTGCATCAAGTGCTCCTAAAAACGAGATCTTCATAAATTAAATGTTAAATAAAAACATCAGGAAGAGCCAGAACTAATTTGACTTGACAATGGCAAGTGTGATCTTGCCGAAAAGTCTTCAAAACAATGGTTTTTCTAAAAACCAAAGATATATATTTTATTAGAGAAATTGATAATTGTGATAGAGAAAGAAAAAATACGAAACCTAATTGTCTGTTTAAAGCAATAATCGAAACTGAATCCAATGCCCATTTGTATAAATCTTTCTCGAAATCAGCAGGCGTTTGATTGGTTCCACTACTTTTCACTCTATATTTAATAAGCTTCATGAGGTCCTTAGCTACTCCATCCATTCTTGTGGTGTATTGCTGAACTGTTTTAGGTTGCATTAGTATTGGATTGACGATAGTTCTTAACTTATGCCATTCCTCACCTTGCCTAAAATAACACAAGTTTTTTCATTATTGGTGTTTTCGTTTATCGTTTGAACAAGTACGCATCGAACACATATTTCCGTAATTACTATTTTTATTGGAAATAAGATTTCACAGGCCAACGATGAAAAAACTTTTTTGCTGACTAAGAAAATCATATTAAACATGCTGTATCACTCACCATTCTTTCACAATTTAACATTTAAAATTGCATAATTACATTTTATTTTGTTTAACGAGCAGAGAAATCGAATGGTATTTGGTTGGTAGCACTGTTTATGAATTGTACAACACTCTTTGTTCTTCCCAGAGATATGTAAGAGAGGGGATATGACACAAACGATATTTCTGTATCTACTAAATGGGACCACTTAATTTGACAGGATGTACTCTCCAATATGGCGACGGGCAGGTCCGGATTCAAATTAATTCAAACTGTATTTACGATTTACTGTTTAGTTTGGGAATAAGCATTGAGTTAGATTAATAATAGTTATTTGGAATAAAATTACTTTCATTTTTAGTACTCTTCAAGTACACTTTAATAATAATTATAAAATTTATTATATACATAAAGTTTAAAAAAATGTACAAAACCAGTCAATGATATGGTTTTAAAATTATAACATTTACATACAAGTAAAAAACAACAATTAGCAAGTGCACTTGCATAGGTTTATATACATTTAGATATGTTAGTTCCATGTACTATTAATATAAATTATATATTTATATAGAATTATTTTATATATTTATATAAAAAATATAAAAATTAGTTATTGTGTATAGGTAGGTAGTTAAAGAATTGTATCAAAGACATGCCGTGTTCTTTATCCTTTTTTAACTTATTGTAGTTCCTATGGAATTGTTATATCTGCATATAGAGATCACTTTTCCAGTAATGCGAGCCTATGATAAGGGATATTATAGCTAGTGTCAAAGTCGCGGGATATTTTAAACGGTTGAAAATACTACTTTTTAGCTGTTGCAACTGTCAACAATAACTAACTCAACAGGCGATTGTCGATATTCACCGGCCTTTCGTTTATTTTCCGTAACATATAAAGTTTGAGACACTCATCCTATGTATAAAGCTGGTACAAAAACTAGCTCACAATATGATGGTATATCGAGCCCTCGAATAAAAATTAGAAAAATGAAAGAGCTTTATTATATTGATGTTAACAATGTTTACAAGAATTTTTAAACAATATTTTTATTTTATTTCTTTTTAAACAATTTGAATTCCACTTAAGTGTCCACTAAATAATACCACTTTATTAATAAGAGGTCTCATACTGAGAGATTTGTCAGTCTTACTCTTGCACATATAGAACATCCTAATATCAATATAGCGGCTTGCTACAGCCTTTATTAGGAGTATTATGTGATTATCTGAGAATTGTTGATCAATGCCATGACTAAGTAAATTTAAAAAGATGTCTTTGTTTATGTACCTCCGTAAAACTTTTGTAACTAAATCGTTGGTACTCATACAAATTGGAGAAGGGATTTCTTTTAAAATTGTCTCAGCCATAAAGCATATATCAATTACACTTTCAGATGGATATTGCAATCCTTTTTTATTTTTTTATCAATAAATGAAAATAAAAAGTTGTTCCGAGTGACACTTACTAAGGCGCTTAAACATTCACTACAGACTAATCTTTTTTGTAAGTAAAACACAACATAACCAGCAATGTATGTAGTTATGCTTTTAGATTGAGAGAAAGGATTATATCTACTGACACATCAGTATCACAACTATTACTCAATCTATATTCTCTGGAAGTGATATTAATGTAATCAGTGGGATTGCATTTTAAAATATTTAAATCTTCTAAAGGAAAACAGTTACCACTAAATTTATTTTTCAGTTCAACATGCACCAACATTTTTTTATAAGCTGACTGAAACTTCATTTTGTACACAAATAAAGTAGCTTTATTATAAAAAAAGGATAAATCATATTTTTAAACGCAAAAAACTGCTGTTGTTACATCAAAAAAATGTCAAATAGTACATATTTAAAGAATGGCCAAAACAAAAATGTGAGTAATTATTAACTAGTACTTTATACAAAATATCAAGAACCTTCTAGTTAAAATCTTTTTGTTCACACCTATACAAACTTATTTATTTGCAAATGAAAGCAAGTGAAATGTACAATTGAAGTTGCATACTGTGTAATGTCTAGGTGTAATTATAATTATAATGTCCAATTTACTAAATTTTGAAGGTTCCCAGTTCCCACACTATTTACGAAGTGTATCCAGGCATTTCTCCTTTCAACATCTTTAGCATCTTTAGGAAATCTACAACCACATAAACCAAATTAAAAAGATTACATGTTCTTTTTACACGCGGCATCACTAAAAACGGAAGTAATACCGCCCTGTACACTGTTTACAATTTCATACTAACCTATGAAAAGATATTCCAGTGGAGATTTTCTTATTATTACGAGTGTTATCTGGACACAAAATAAAAGAACACGATGTCATAATAGTTTCACTTTAAATAAACGTAAAAACCGTACAAAAATAAGCTCAAAATATTTTTAAAATTAAATTTCTATGCACAGACCTACTCGACACAAACAACAATCTGTCAGATACTCACCAATATGGCGAACCGATCCCATCTATTTCACCGTATGTCATATCCCCTGTCTTATATATCTCTGGTTCTTCCTCTTCATTAACAGCTGCATAATTCCTTTATTCTAATAAACATAACCTCACTTTTAAGTGTTTGACTCATACGCTTTTAAGTATGGCTAGTCGCAGTTGTAAAAATTGTCCAAATACATTTTTGTTACATATTATGTGGTGATTATGTTTTTAAAAAACATCAGAGAAACATTACTGACTTTGTAAAAAGGTGTATTTTGCATATTTTGGTGGAAAATTGGTGACCAAAAGAAGAGTTAGGTATTTCAAATGATTGTTGCTTTTGTATTGTCGATGTTTCTGGATATAACTCCAAAAATAAGAAACTGATTGTTTATCCTAACCTCCCATCTGCTATTCGTCCGTTAGAACATGGACCTGAACTGCCAGTCCCCGAGCCTCCTCTACGTATTGATGACATTTTAAATACTAGTAAATCCGAATCTGATAAAAGTGGTCCAGGAAGCGATGGTGAATTTTAGCGTCCTTCAGAAAATTTGTTGTTTACACAAACTGAGTTAGTAAGGAATTTGGGTTTAACAAAGGAAAAATCAGAATTGCTTGGCTCAAGATTAAAAGAAAAGACTTTACAGAGATCAATAGTTTGCTCAGTTTTCTTAGGCAGGAAGGTGATTTGATCTACTGTCATGATATTGGTGGTCTAATGAATGAGTTTGTTATTGAGTATAATAAGGATGATTGCAGGCTTTTTATAGACTCTTCAAAAATAAGTTTAAAAGCTGTTTGCATGCTACTTGGTCAAGAAAAGGGATTTACAAAGTTTCTACGTTTTATTTGTGAATGGGACAGTAGAGCAAGAGATAAATACTGGTCCCCAAAACAATGACCCACAAGAAATGTTTTAATACCTGGCGAGAAGAACATTTTGTACAAAACTTTGGTAGATCCAAAAAAGATCCTCCTTCCACCTCTACATATGAAGTTAGGCTTAATAAAACAGTTTGTCAAGGCCCTGCCTAAAGATGGAGAATGTTTTAAGTACCTAAGTGGAAATTAATTACTATTTAAATGGGAATAAGCCACAATTAAAGGTTAAAATACGTTTATTGACGTTTCAATTTCCACTTCGGAAATCGTTCTCAAAATACAAACATTAGTAAATTAAACAAATTTTGTTTTTTGTTACTTAGTGAAAAATTCTTCTAATAATTTAATCTGACTCATCTATATTGACAATTCAGACATACATTATACATTTTAAAGTAGACGACTTTAAAATGATATTGCCAATATTGTTGAGTTGCGTTCCTGGGACGACTTTACTTATAAGATAGTTCATTCGATTACATGAAATCAACTTTAACTTGAGAATATCCGTCAGAAAAGATCATAACATGTAATTCGTCTTTAAAAAGACAAATACATGCCATGATGACAGTAAAATTCTCCTGTTAGTGATTCCGTAGTAAATTATGAGGGAAAAACCAGGAAAAAAACCTCATAATACTATCCCGACATGGTAAGTATTTGATCGTGCATTTAGTTTACCTTCAATAAACACCAAATTCCGATTTTATATGTTTGTTATTTAAAAAACATAAATGATGTATTCTCTATATGTTACTGACTTACCAATAGTGGTATTTTCCTTTTAATAACTTCCTCTTTCAATATGGGTAACCAGATCCTACTACATTCTGCCGAGGAATTCGCGACACAATTGGTCTCATTTAGCATAATTAGAGCCGCTTCTTTGATTTTTCTCTTTTTACCATCCGTTTCTTTTAGGACTATATTTGAATCATTCCATTGAACCCTATGTTCATTATCCCATGCGTGTTTATATATATATATATATATATATATATATATATATATATATATATATATGATAATGAACATAGGGTTCAATGGAATGATTCAAATATATATATATATATATATATATATATATATATATATATATATATATATATATATATATATATACATATATATATATATATATATATATATATATATATATATATATATATATATATATATATATATATATATAAACACGCATGGGATAATGAACATAGGGTTCAATGGAATGATTCAAATATAGTCCTAAAAGAAACGGATGATAAAAAGAGAAAAATCAAAGAAGCGGCTCTAATTATGCTAAATGAGACCAATTGTGTCGCGAATTCCTCGGCAGAATGTAGTAGGATCTGGTTACCCATATTGAAAGAGGAAGTTATTAAAAGGAAAATACCACTATTGGTAAGTCAGTAACATATAGAGAATACATCATTTATGTTTTTTAAATAACAAACATATAAAATCGGAATTTGGTGTTTATTGAAGGTAAACTAAATGCACGATCAAATACTTACCATGTGGGGATAGTATTATGAGGTTTTTTTCCTGGTTTTTCCCCCATAATTTACTATGGAATCACTAACAGGAGAATTTTACTGTCATCATGGCATGTATTTGTCTTTTTAAAGACGAATTACATGTTATTATGATCTTTTCTGACGGATATTCTCAAGTTAAAGTTGATTTCATGTAATCGAATGAGTATCTTATAAGTAAAGTCGTCCCTGGAACGCAACTCAACAATATTGGCAATATCATTTTAAAGTCGTCTACTTTAAAGTGTATAAGGTATGTCTGGATTGTCAATATAGATGAGTCAGATAAAATTAAATTATTAGAAGAATTTTTCACTAAGTAACAAAATCCAAAATTTATTTAATTTACTAATGTTTGTATTTTGAGAACGATTTCCGAAGTGGAAATTGAAACGTCAATAAACGTATTTTAACCTTTAATTGTGGGTTATTCCCATTTAAATAGTAATTAATTTAAAATGCCACAAGAAAATAGCTCCTAAGTGCAAAGTTTCCCCATCTATCAGAAGCCCAGGTGAAAGAAGGTGTTTTTGTTGGATCAGATAATCGTAAAATGATGTTTGACTCCACCTTTGAAACCAAGATGACTAGTAAGGAAAAAAAAGCTTGGATTGCATACAAAAAAGTGGTAACCAAGCTTTTTGGTAATGTAAAAGACCCTAACTACGAGCTTATAGTAGCTAACATTGCTACTGTCACAAATTCCATTGACTTTCAGTTTACATTTTATTTTTTTTTACTGATTACTATTGTTCTAGTTTTTTGAATTTAAATCGTCATGTTAAATTCTTTTGCTCTTGTATAAAATCTGTGAACTAGTCTTTGAAGGCTATCTTCATTTTGGGCTATCAATATTTCAACTCTTTATGACTTTATCTATGATTAGATTGAAAAGCATAGGGCTAAGTGAATCCCCTTGTCTTATTCCATCGTCTGTATCAAAGAATACACCAGCCAACTTTGCGTGTATCTACAGGTTCGGTATAGGTGGCGTAACAGTACTGTTGCCGTTCCCAAGCCCAGATAAAGGAGGAGAGAGTCTTTAGCAAGGTTAGCATTTTACTGATGGATCATCCCTCTATCGAAACACCGAACAATACTTGTTTATATAGAGCTACCCTTTTTTCAAATAGAGGGCTACTCCTTCTCCAAATTTTTTATGTAAGCTAGTACTTTTTTGCATCTTTTGTGGGTCCCAAAATTGACAGTCTGAGCAAAATTCAGCTTGTTTGTATGATTTTTAGAGGTCAAATCTCTGTCGAACAAATCAATATGACAAAAATCAATAGAAACAGACATACTAACATATATAGAACAAAAAAGACTAAAGTGGACATGTAAGAAGAACTAGCGACAGCAGATGGATAAAGAGAATAACCGAATGGAGCCCCATAGAAAAGAGGAAAAGAAGACGACCCCGATAATCCTGGAGGAACGAACTAGACGACGCCATGAGTAAGAGAGGCCTAAACGATGGAGAATGGGACAACAGGGAGAAATGAAAATGGTTGAACGAGGGAAGGCAGTGAATACTGTAGAATCCCTGAATATATAACGTATGGTCCTAAAGTTTTGGGAAAAATTTCAAAAGCATATAACTCTGACCACAATAATCTTATATTTTTATTAAATTATTCAACAATTTAACTTAACTATCCTTATTATAAATCAAAATTCAAATGACAGACAAGGGACCATTATTTTCGATTTGCCTAATAATTCCCCTGACACGTTGCATCATCCTTTGGACGACCTCGGCGTCAATTTCTCTAATTTTTGTATATATGTGGCGTCTTAACTGTTCCTGATTTTGTGCTTCCCATCCGTTATTATAGACTTTCCGACTTAATATTGCCCAGAACTCTTCAATTGGACGAGCCTGAGGTAGGTATGCACTCGCCTTAATGCGCGGCAACATCTCGGAATTCTCTCTAATTGATCCTCTGTGTATTTTGGAGCTTTCCTTCTTTTCCGGTAGATAATATTGTTACTCGATAGGGTCCTGTATACTGTAGTCTTTAAAACATGAAATCTTCTGGCCAGTTTTCGTTGTGAGACCCCAATTTTGTTCTTAGCTGCTTCAATCAGTCTTGCCTCTCTTATATGGTTCAAAATCCGCAGTCGGCCACTTTTACGCAAGTTAACACATGGTATCCCTTCTTCACATTCTCTGATTGTGCGATAAATTGTCGATTTGCTTATGTTTTGATCTCGATAAATATTAACAATATCTCGTTTCGACATTCGCCCAACCATATTATAAACACCTCGACGAATATCAATTTTATAAGACATTTTGCAGAGCACAAACCAAAATATTCTGCTTTGTTTATTAAATGTCAATAACTGATGACATTTCAATTCCATGGCCTTCTTTGTTAAATGCATTTTGCTTCTCAATCAGACCAGGTGAAATTTTTCCCAAAACTTTAGGACCATACGTTATAAATCTATGTCGACTGGCTAAAAGTGCTTACTAGTTTTGGGAAATTATTTTGTTGTGTATGAATAGTATATAGGTCTTTATATACCTCTCTAGTTATTTTCAGAATGTTCTGTTTATTTTTGTTGCCTTTCTATCTTTGTCTCTCAGCTTGTATATTTCTTTTTTAATTTGTGTGTTCTTCTTATTACATATCTTTAAACCTTTGCACACGAATGGCAACTTTAAAGCACACGAAAGCATATTTCGTAAGCGTTAAGTAATGGCGCATGCATAAATAGACTATATTTACAGTAAATACAAAAAATAAACTTACAACAAAGCAAGTCCGAGATTCCCTTTAAAGAAATCTTTTCTTAGTTTACGTCGATAATAGAAAACGGCGTCCATAATAAATCTGGAAGGGAAAGGACCGGTGTTGCGAATAAGCTGTAAAAATAATATTAGGTATGTCGTACGGGATGAATAAATATAGAAATACTTGTTGAAATTTTTCGGTGTAGGTAATGTATGCTGCAATAAAATATCTATTTTGTAATTTTTAATAAAAAGTATATTTTAGATAACTCTTTCGCTGTGCAAGCCTGATATCGATGGCGTCACGACAAAAAGGCATAAGCGCCAAAATTTATAAATTTATGTTTTGGTATCAAAATAAAATACATTTTACGTCCTATCGACTATTAAAATGACGCAGCTGTAAAAAATTCCAACTCGACTAAAACAAGCTTTGAATTTTCTAATCGCCAAACGAGTTTCTTAAAAGATGAGACACCGAAATCAGTAAGCGACAAGATCCTTAGTGGAAGGTGGTGCTTACGTCTTGGGTCTGAAAACGTGGTTATATCAATAAGCTAAACAATAATTTGAAATATTATTAATATTTAATGTTTTGTTAAGCGTTTAGTTAGATTATTTATCTTGAGAAATCATAATATACCATAAGAATGTACAATTTTACCGACTGTCGGTTAGGCCTTTTCAGAAAAAATTTTTTCGTTTATCTAACCGCCATTTGACCATTTAAAATACACTATGACTTAGATTTGCCATAGAAAAGTTACTACTTAACCGACTTAAATAAGGTTTGAACCTAAATAAAATATATATTGACTTTGTTGTATAGTTTTCTTTTTTTTAATTTTAAAGTTATATTTTGGTAGTAATATTATTTTAAAAAACTAACATTTGAATGGCGCTTACTTCTTTTTTTTTAATGGTTTTTAGAATGGTTTCTCGGGGGCACAAAATAATGAATCTTGCATTGCAATCCATTTGGGAAGATCAGAAAAGCAATGTGCAGGAATCCAGCGGAAATAATAAAAACCATGGTTCATTTTCCTCTGAAGATGAGGTCCTCAATGAAGCGCTAAAGCATGATATTCTTTTAGAGCCTGTACTAAAAGACCATGAACAAGAACTCCAAATGCCTAGTTCTGTTCTAGATGATGATGCCATTGTGGATTTCAGTTTTCCTCAGGTCTAAATTTGAATATTGACAGCCGTTTATTTTCGAATACTGATGAAACTGCCGAAGAAGAGACTGATTTATTAACCTGTGATAAAAAGCTTGTACCTTACTCAGATAGTGATGATACTGATGATAGTAGTAATAATGCCGCAATAGTATTTAGTTCATTAGTTGATGATAAGATAGGTTGTAATTTGTAATGAATTTATACAACAAAATGACTCCGACTCCGAATTAGATTCATCATCCTTGACAGTATTTTTTAAAAATGGGACTGAAATTGACAGCATTAGTCCTAGCTCATCAACTGGTTCAATTTTCTGTTATATCGGTTCTTCGTTTCTATTAGTTTGTTTTGTTATTGATAAATGTTATTTTCTGTTATCAAATTTTGATTTGCATTTTATTTCTATTAGTTTTATAATACAACTTACTTAGTTATCAATGTAGAAAAAATGGTACGTTTTAATAGTTTTTGTTGTTTTTTACTTAATATAACGTGATAATTATATTAACTTTTATTTTTGTATTTTTTTACACCAATATAACTCTAAGAAACTCATAAATATATTATTGTGTATTGTTTAATTTGTATTATTTTTACTTAATTGTTATGCGTTAAAATGAAAAGATTTATTCTCCATTTTTGTTATAATTCCGTAAAATTAAAAGGCGTACAAGTTCCTAAGTGACATTTTTTGATCAAAATACTTTTTTCGAAATATGGTAACCGCCTTTCAAAAAGGCTTAAACACCACAGAACCTAACATTAAAGGCGTAAGCACCAAAATGTTAAATATCTCATGTTTATAATCATTGTTTTATAAATAACATATGGTAAGTCAGAATGCCTCAGTTCGATAATAATAAAATGCCAAAAAGATGTAAAAAAAGAAATATTAAGCGATATTAAACGTTTTTTGTGTCTCCTGAAAAAAACTGTCAATGGCGCTTATGCCTTTCTGTCGTGACACCGTCGATATATTCGCTAATTTTTTTTTGTCCGCAATGCGCGAATCATATAGAAACGCTAGGACAAAGATTCTCAATCTTTTTCGGTTTGCGACTGCTAAAATACATCTTATTTTTTTGACTTAATACATCAATTTTTTTACTCTTGACTTTCTTGATAAAATGGAAAACTTCCCATTTAACAGAAAAATTAAAAAGAGGAAACCATATTATACCAAGTAAACTATTTTCCTAGGGTATAATATAAAAAAATCTAATTTCCACTGTTTCAGTAATATCCATATTGATTTTTTTTTTCGTCTTTATATAGAGGGCGGGTCTGGAATATCAGCTCGAATTTTGTGTTTAAGTTCATTTAGTTGTATTTCTTCTAGATTATATATCGGTGTGAGTTTTTTCGTCAGGTCTTCCTCATGTATGTCTCTATTTTGTTGTAATTCTACAATTGTAGAAAAGCTTTGGAAAGTAATGCATAAACATAAGAACCAGTACTATTGGAAAGGATATGAACAGGCAAAAGTCACTAGCAATCTTCCTCAAAAATAATGCTTCAAGAGTCACTTAAAAATATAATAAAAGTGATTTAAATAAATTCTTATACGAAGGTTATTATATACTCACATCCTCCATATCATCTGGATCATACAGGAATATCTTATCTCTGCGTCCCCATATTCCTCCAAAATGAACTATATCTCCATATCGTTGTTGAAGTCTGAAAAATAAATTTTATAATATAATAAAACAGTATTTTTTTCTCTCATAAAGAACAATACAAACACACTTTTGGAAACAGTAGAGGACAAAGATCTATAATAGACTATATTCTGTCGAATAGATAGTTACAGCCCTCTCAAATCTTGGATGTAAGAGCACTAACATCAGTAGAAATAGGAAGCGATCATAAATTGATATTGTGCAAAATCCGAATGAAAACACATATGTGTGATAATAAAACACCAGAATACACCACAAAGATAAAAGTCGAAAGATTACAGGATGACTCTACAAGATACCTTTTCCAAAAAAGAATAAACAGAAAAAGCAGAAATACATATATAACAGAAAGCGATGGAGTCCAAGAAAGCTGGGCAAAAATTAAGTCTAATCTCTTAGCCTCGGCCAAGGAAGTCCTTGGAGAAAGAAATATAAATAAAAATAAATCGTTCCCAAGATGAAGAACTACAAGGTTTTGTATAGAAGTGAAGGAAAAATGTAAAGAAAAGTAAAAAGCTTACCTGAAATACATGTCAACCAAAACACAAGAGGCATATCATAATTACAAGACAATTAGAAACGAAACACATGCACTTGTAACAAAAATAAAACATTATCACTGGGAACGCTTTTCAAAAGAAATGGAACATGATTTTTACATGCATAAAGAAAATATGGCGCTTCATAAGAGGTCAGAACGGAGGTAAAGGGACTAATATAACCAAAACACATAGAAAAGGATAGGGGAGACCGGGGTTTGTTGACTTTCATCCATCCTGATAGATTGCTGAGATTTCAGAAATTTGGACAAACATATGCAATATAATAATTGCAAATGGTTTCCAAATGCCTCGATATCAGTATAAACTATTCATTGCCAATTTAGTTCACAAATTCTGAAATTTGAGTACATGATGGGGTTTGTCGACTAAGTCAACAAACCCCGACACGGCTTAGTCGACAAGCCCCATGCGTCACCCTGTCATTCCGAGTGTCGTATTATAGACATGCGTTAACGCAGATACAAATAAATCACGTCAAATCATGGACAATGAATGATACTTCTCAAAAATATTCAGTGAAATTTGTGACGAACGATTTTATAGATAACAATACGAAAATGTTGAGAACCAAAGTAATTACTTACCAAGGCTGAGTCTAGATTTCTCGTTCTCACCGACACAAAACACAAGCGACTATAACAGCGATATTGTAAAATGGAGGCACAAGAGTGGACAGTTCAGATATCGTGTCTATAGGCGACATAAGTTACACATTAAAGGAACTAGAGGCAATTAGTCAATTAACCCCTTTAGTCAACTAGCCCAGGTCTCCCCTACGTGGATTGACTACCTAAAAAAGCTCTATGCAGAGGAAGAACAAACGACGCTAGAATCGGAAACACCAGAAATTACCACAAATTAAAGGAAGTTCGGAAAATACTTGAAAATACCAAGAGTAAAAGAATTTAATATGACAATCTCATCTCAGAAAACTAAAACAATAGTAGTCAGCAAAGAACCAACCAGATGTAAAATATAAATTGACGGCGTCAGTATTGAACAAGTAATGGAAATAAAATACCTGGAAATTACACTGTCTGTGTCTAGCTATGGAGACCTGGACAAAGAAGTGAGAAATCAAGTACAAAAAGCAAATAGACTGTCAGGATACCTTAATAACACTATATGGCGAAACAGACACATTCACACTGAGATGAAGTCAAGAATTTATAAAGCCAGTGTAAGACATGTATTACAAACACATTTTTTATGTTACCAAACAGACGACTGTATACATGGCGATCGCCCGCAGATACATCGGAGAAAGTAGTCAGGAACCAGATAGACTACATTATGATCAATGAAAGATACCGTAATGCTGTTAAAGCCGTGAAAGCATATCCTGGATCAGACGTGGCCTCAGATCACAATCCACATAGCCAAAATTACACTCACCCTTAAAAATATTAAAAGACATCAAAGAATCCCTACAATAGACACAAGAAAACTTAAAGAACCTAAAGTAAAAGAATGCCTCCAACATGAACTGCATGTGAACTGCAACAAATTGAACACAAACACCAACGATATTGACGAGTACTGGAATCGACTAAAAGATTGTCTACTGGAACCCTGTAAAGAAATATTAAAGACTTCCTCAAGGAGAAAAGAGGAATGGATGAATGACGAGATACTCAATATGATGGAACAACGGAGACAATTTAAAAACAAGGATAACAATAAATACAGAGAGATAAACCACGAGATTAGAAAGACGATAAAGCAGGCAAAAGAAAAATACTTTGAAGAGCAATGCAAAGAGATCGAAGACCTTCAAAATAAATATGATCTGTTTAACCTACACAAGAAAGTCAAAGAACTGGCAGGACTAAGAAAACAAAATCCCACTTGTGCAATTCTGGATAGAAACGGTACTGCTATAACACATACGGACGAGAAAATACAAAGATGGGCAGAATATATCCATGAATTGTTCGATGATGAAAGAGGAGATCTGGAGCACATAGAACTTACGTCAGAAGAAATAGGTCCATATATTACAAAAGAAGAAATATTGCACGCATTAAAAACAATGAAGAGCGGGAAAAGCCCTGGACCTGATATGCTTCCTATAGAAATCCTAAAAATTCTAGATGAGAAGCACATTGATGTTTTAGTGACACTTTTGAACCAAATTTATAGTTCAGGCGTATTACCCAAAGAGTGGTTAACATCTATTTTTATTTGTCTCCCTAAAAAGAAAAACGCAAGAGAATGCAGCGATTACCGGACCATTAGCTTAATGTTTCATACGCTAAAGTTACTATTAAAGTCATCCATAACCGAATATATCACAAACTGGACATAGACGTTAATAATACACAATTTGGTTTCCGCAAAGGCCTAGGAACACGTGAAGCTCTTTTTTCACTTAATATACTAATACAAAGATGCCTGGACGTCAATCAAGATATATACGCATGTTTTATTGACTATAATAAAGCATTCGATAAAGTACGACATAAACATTTAATGAATGTCCTGAAATCAAAGAAGATTGACTACAACAACCTCAGGATCATATCAAATTTATACTATAAACAGCGAGCAAAAGTACGTGTTAACGAACAGCTGTCAGAAGAAATTGAAATTAGATGTGGAGTAAGACAGGGATGCGTATTGTCGCCAATTCTTTTCAACGCCTACTCCGAAGAGGTCCTGAAAAAAGCTCTTGAGGGTGAAACAGCTGGAATAAAGGTAAATGGAGTTCCCATTAACAACATTAGATATGCGGACGACACTGTGATTTTAGCCGAAAACATTGAAGATCTTCAGAGACTGGTGACCAGAATAGCAGAGTATGGAAAAGAGTATGGTCTAACAATGAATGTCAAGAAGACGAAATTTATGAGAATATCGAAAACTCAAAGAAATAACGAGAATCTTCTAATAAACGAAACCAACGTCGAACAAGTGGACAAATATGCATACCTGGGAACAATGATTAACTCCACAAATGATTACAATCAGGAGATAAAAATAAGAATAGAAAAGGCTAGAGCAAATTTCAACAAAATGAGAAGAGTTCTATGTACCAGGGATTTAAAACTGGAACTAAGAGTTAGGTTGGCGAGGTGCTATGTTTTTTCGACCTTATTTTATGGAATGGAATCTTGGACCTTGAATGCTACATCAATGAAAAAACTGGAATCATTTGAGCTGTGGGTGTACAGAAGAATTCTTAAAATATCATGGACAGAACACGTCACAAACAAAGAGGTTCTGAGAAGGATGAACAAAGAAATGGAAATTTTAAATTCAATAAAAACAAAAAAATTGGAATATCTCAGACATATTACACGTGGAGAGAAATACACCTTCCTCCAACTGATCATGCAGGGAAAGATCCAAGGAAAGAGAAGCATAGGGAGGCGTAGAATGTCATGGCTGCGCAACCTGAGAGAGTGGTACGGATGTACATCAAATGAACTTTTCAGAGCAGCCGTCTCAAAAGTTCGAATAGCTATGATGATTGTCGACCTCCGCCGCGGAGATGGCACTTGAAGAAGAAGAAGTGTAAGACCAATAATGACATATGCCTTAGAAACAAGACCCGACATAGCAGCAACGCAAAGGCTACTGGAAACGGCAGAGATGAGAGCACGGAGAAGAATTACAGGTAATACGCTAAGAGATCGAAAGAGAAGTGAAAACATTAGAAGAAAATGTAACGTACAGTGTATAAATGAATGGACACAAAATTGAAAAAAGAATTAAATACATAAGCAGAATGGAGGAGACCCGTGTCATCAAAATAGCAAGAGATAAGTCACCAATCGGCAGAAGAAGTATCGGACGACCGCGCAAAAATGGAGAGACAACTTTCCATAGAGGTATTAATCCGCCAATGAACAAGCAGAATTGCTTATACAGAGGAAGAAGAAGTGTGTTTTATTTGTACTAGGTATTTATTTTTTGGTTGTTGCAATTTCGTTTGTTGTAGACTTGTTTTCTTGTTACAGTTTTTTATTCTGATCAAATGGGTTATTTGCTATTTAGTTGTAGAATTATATGAGAAGAATGGCATATAAAGAGATTAAACAAAAATCTGTATCAATTTTTTAACATTTATATCATTATCATTATAATTCAGCAATAAACATTCCTTGCTGAACAAAGGCATCCTCTTCTTGTTTCCAATCCCATGTACCATTAGCCACTAGTCAGTCAATGATACTGAATGCCGTCAGTTATACTACCGGAGTTACATAATAGGACCCAATATTACACATGTAATTATTTTAACTTTTTTTATTCGATAGTTTGAAGAGAAGCTTCTCCCATTTCCTTCCATGCATCTATGTCCCGTGCCAAAGGTTTCCATGTTGGTCCTCCAACTCTTTTAATGTCATAGCTCCACTGCATACCACATCGATGGGATAATATGTTTTACGTATGTTTTTGAGCCTTGAAAATTGTAATTTTTCTTTTTTTTTTTTTCAATTTTATATTGTTTATAACTCAAAAACGATAAACTTTAAAGAAAAATTGCAAGAGATTTTATTCGTTTTTGTTCAAAAATATCCAAAAACCCCCAAAAAAAATGTGTCCAGGCCGAAAAAATTGATTTTTACAATTTGTTTAAAAAAATTGCGACCTCTTGCACCATATTTAGGGGTATCTTATGAAAACAATTATGCAAAAAATCTCGTGGCAATATTTTTGATTTATTATTAAGTGGAATTGACCTTATTTTTAGAGATATGAATACATTTTTCAAGTGCAGTGATAAATAAGTTAATTAAACTTATTAACTTAATCGTTTTAAAATGTATTATTGTCTTGATATAATATTAAAGTAATTATATAAAAATTATGGTCGCTCCTAAATTCACTATGACTTGTTGTCAAGTCGATCCGGTATTTTTAGTAATGAACGTATAATAAATGTTCCAAACTTGTTTATCATTGGAGAAAGGTGTCTACGAAAAATAGCATACAATATGGAATGGCCTGACTAATTCCTTTTTATTCTTCTCCTTCGCGTGTCATATTAGAATTACTCGACGTTGGCGATCATCATTGTGAATACTTGTCCCGCATTTGATATTCGAGTCCATTCACGAATGTTCCTCAACCAAGCAACCCGTTTCCTTCCTACACCTCTACGGCCCTCTATTTTGCCTTTAAGGATCAGTTGTAATATTTTATATCTACTTTCACTTGTTATATGTCCCAGATAAGACATTTTTCGTTGTTTAACAGACTTTAGCAGTTCTATATCTTTGTTGACGCTCCTTAGTACTTCTTCATTCCTTTTTATTAGATCTTAGAAAAGAACTAGAAAATACCAATATAAACCGTAGATAATATATAAATTATAACGCCTTAAATTGCCACGCAGCAGCGGCTGTTGATAGTTTTGTTCATAATGGTCTTGTATATTTTTGACTTTTTGTTTAATACGGTTTTCCATGTTGTTGAAAACCTTTGACCATCATCTCTCTTGTTTAGACTGTAGATTTTTTTCTATTTCTATTGATCTTCTGATTTCGCGTTTTCTTATAATTTTTATCTTAGCTAGCATCGTAGTTTGGTTAAGGTTTATTGTATGTCCTGTGTTTGAGACATGTTGTGCAAGGGAAGACGTTTTTCTCTCCTTTCGAGGTCATTTCGATGTTCTTCTCGTCTTCGGTTGGTCTTTACATGTGGTAGAATAGCTTTTGCAATCGGTTTTGCGTCTTCTATTGGTTCCTTTATTTTTCCTTGAGAATTATGAGCTGAATAAAATATGACAACAAAGTGATTGGAGAATACCGGGATGGTTTTAGACCAGGAGTAACAACTACTGATCAAATAAGTATGTTAAAATTAATACAAAATAATAGCTATGAACAAAACTTATAAACAAGCATTTATAAACAAGATTTTAAACAAGCATATGACTCCCTAAATCGAACGATGCTATATGAGGCCATGAGAATATTAGAAATACAAGAAAAGCTTATAAGGCTACTGATAATGACGCTTAGAAACACGATTAATGGGGTAATAATGGAGGGAAGCTTTTCAAGACAGTTCACAGTGAATAGAGGTTTAAATAAGGGGATACGCTATAAACGAATTTATTCAACCTAGTATTAGAACAAATCGTAAGAAGATCAAATATGAGCACAGAAATAACTATTTTCAATAGCAGGGAACAGTGCATAGCCTACGCGGATGATGTAGTGATACTAGCGATGAGACACACACTTATGTATATAGACGAACAAATATTATAATATGTATAATAATAAAATCCTAGCGCAAAAAATGTATTGATTACAGCGCGCAATTCTGCGTTTAATATTGTGTCGCCCCCTATAAAACGGTAAAATCGGTGGTAAATAAATTCAAAATAAGCATTTTTTGTGTAGAATTTTCCGCAGAATTCGAATTCGTTGTGAGAAAACCTCTAAAAGTTATTTGGAAGCTGAAAAACGAAGGAAAAGCGCTAAAAAAGGCGGGAAAATCGCGTTTTTTGGAATCTTATAGGGCGCAGTGGCTTCAAACATATAAAATCGATTTCTGAGACAACTTTTATTCGAAAGTACTTGTATTAAGGCGTCTTTTGTGAAAATTTGAAAAAAATTAAAGAGGCTGTTTTTGAGATATGAATTTTTCAAAAAAAGCGCTTTGTTTCGCATTTTGTGGCTTTACATGACGTCATATGGCAATTCTGACACCTGGATCGTATTCAGCGGGAAATTTTACATTAGAAAACATATAGTGGATATTTGTTTAAGCATATTTAGCTCGCTGTACTAAAAAAATCGGCGAAACACGAAAAAAATTTATAAAAACGGCACCACGGCCGCCATTTTGAATATTAAGGTCTGAAAATTTGACAATCATATTTTTTTGTCTAGTACAACATGTGAGTAAAATTTCAGAAAAATTGGAGAGGTGATCCCACCGACTTGTGTCGATTATTGCTGGAATTACCCGAGAACAAAAAAAAAAACATTTAGAAAATCCAAAAAAAAATGCAATATATGGAAATGAGAATAGACAAAACAAATAATAAAAAATATATCAAATTAATATGCAAAACTTAAGTGGAAGTTCGCTGGACATACCATAAGACAGAAAGACGACAGATGGAATAAGATGCTTATACACTGGAGACCATATAGTTAGAAACGAAAAAGAGGAAGGCCACAAATGCGATGGTCAGATGACTTAAAGAAAGACGCAGGCCCTAAGTGGATACAAACTGCCTACCATAGAGAGACGTGGAAGAAGGAAGACGAGGCCTATGTCCAAAATTGGACAGCAAGGGCTGTATAGATAGATAGATAGATATCAAAATAAAAGGAGCAGAGACTGTCTATAGTTTTGAAAAAGAGTCAGAATTTGAAAACTTAGGAATAACCACAACGAACATGGGAAAAGAAGAAAAAGAGACAAAAGATTAATATAGTTAGTATACATAATATAGTCTTGAAACCCCTTGTATGTATATTCAATAGTATGTAATTAGTTGTAAATATATTGTATTTCACAACAGGTTATAGCGTTGCTCATATTAGTATATAAGTAGGCCTATAGTAATGTACTTACAGTAGAAAAAGTTTATCCGTGTTTAAAAGTCGAAGTTCTGCTCCAGGAAAAAACCTCCACATGTTTCCAAGCACCGGCAAAGGTTTCGGTCCAGGTATGCTCTCATACGGTTTGGCATTCTCCCATCCCTCTGGATTCGTGTCATCATTCTGAGACTGAGCACCTACCAAATTTTTATAATAATTTTCTCGATTATTAGTCGCTGTGCAATATTTGGCAGCGTGGTAAAGCGTTGAAAATTTCAAGCGAAGAGCGCGTTTCGACAGCATGACGACTTGTGAGGTAATGATAAAAATATTTAAAAAGCTCATTGTTGATAATAGGTTGTGTTTGGTCAAGATTACGAAATATATTAAGGTCATTTCTAACACCAATTTTAATGTTTATCACCTCCGGTCATCTTCAAATAAATGCAAAAATAATTGGACGTAGTTTAGCCCAGTCTGGTTATACAAAAATCATCGATTTCACGGCAAAATGTTTCGCAGATATCTGAAGCTTTTAAGACATAAGTGGGGGTTACTAGATGACGAATAGATAAAAAGATACTCCTATTTTTACCTTACGTTTTTTTTAAACAATAATTTATGGTCAGAATTTGATTTTTTATCTATAAGTTTTTTCCCTTATAATTTAAATAAACAATATTTATACCATTTTTTTTATATCAAGAATATCTTTATTTTCCCGTTTTTTCAATTAAAATTGATAAATAATTTACGGAGATATTTGCAAAAAAGCAGTTTTTTTGCACTTATTTATAAATTTAATAAATTTTTTTATTAACAAAATAAAATGTTATTAATACATTTCAACATTGAGGAATTAATGTCCTTTAAATTTGTGCGAAATTTCCCCCCGATCGGTCAAATAGTTTAAAAGTTATTCAATTTGTTTATCCCTCGGACTAATTATTTAAACCATTGAACTTGCCCTATGAATGATGCTAGACACATTTAACAAATTTCATAGGATTCTTTAAGACTTATACTATCTCAGAAGTTAAATGAATATTGAGTTTTCATCGAAATTATTTACAAAATAAACGTTTGAAAAAGGGGTATGTTTTTTACTTATAAACAATAGTAATAACTTCTATATTTTTCAAGCTATAGACTTGTACGTACAACCATTAGATACCTGGTAAAAAAACTCACATTTAACAAAAAAATTAACCTTTTATGAACAATACGAACGAAGTTAGCGATAATTTTTTTGTTAATTATATCTCCATTGTTTATAAACATTAAGAAGTAAAATTGGCACAAATTTTGAATGAAAATCTAAACTTTATATTGAATTTTATAGCTACAAAATTTATACAATTTTTCGAAACTTAAAACCTTTCGAAACGAAGTTACTTTCGAAAGATCGACATAGGAAAGTGGAGGGGAAACTGTTTTAGCTCCTCGCTGCAAAATTTAATATTATGGTTACGGATTTATCATTTAAAAGCTTCAACAGTTCTGTAGGAATTTTATCAGGTCCATTTGCTTTTCAATTTTTAGCGTTTCTTATTGCGTATTCTACTTCTTCTTTCAATATGTCTGGCCCAGTTGCATTGATTATCTGAGTTAAGTTGTTTCTATCGTCTTCAAATAATTCATTCAGGTATTCTGTCCATCTTTTTATTTTATTCTCTAGATCTACAATAAGATTTCCATCTTTGTCTTTAAGTTTACCTATTTGGCATTTCTTTATGCTTCGGCAATTAGATGATACGGCAATCATCTAATAAACATCCCAAAATAGTCTCAGAAATTCTACAAACTATTTTTAAATAAAACACAACAATGGATGAAAAAATGGAGAGTCAAATTAAATGAAAACAAATCACTACACTTAACATTTACCACGCGTAGGGAAACATGTCCGACTGTAACTTTAAACGGTACGGGAATCCCACAAGGTGATGAAGCATTGAAGTGATTAAACTGGAGGAAGCATATATTTACTAGGCAAAAACAACTGGGTCATAAGTTGAGCAATATGTATTGGTTGTTAAACAGAAAATCAAAACTATCAACTGAAAATCAAGTATTAATCTACAAATTCATCTTGAAACCAATTGCAATCCCTAATATTGACTAAGTATACGAAGTTGCTTTCCTAATAACATTTTTCCTAAGTTTATATCTTGAGTTAAACCAATATAAATGCCCTGTCTAAGTGTCACAAAGTTCGAATAGCTATGATGATTGCCGACCTCCGCCGCGGAGATGGCACTTGAAGAAGAAGTGTCACCCACAGGTTTACTTTGGTTTTCCTCTCATACTTCTTTCAGGAACTTACAACTCTTGGATGATACATTCTACCTATAACCTCAATATTAGTCACCTATTTCACCCAGAAAATTCTTAAGATGTACCTGTAGAACTACCCTAACTACCTGCAGTTCTAACAGCATACCTCGAAACCTCTCTCTGATACAATGAAGTACAAAAAGCATAACCTACGAGAACTTTTTTAATTTTCGGTGCAATTTTTGTTATGTAACAACCTTCTACTCGCATTAGAAAACTTTTTAAAAAAATATTAATGAAATCAGTATTTTCTTAAGTTATGGTGTGATATACCATAGGGAAATCGGGATTGGTTTTTATATAATAGACATACGCAATATATAATTATTTAAAAATAAACAACTGGACTGAAACGTTATCTAAAAAATAAAAAAGTTTTATAAACAAATGTCTCTTAGTAATTATAAACAAGATTAAATAAAATCTACAATAATTCAATTCAATAAAAAATAAGTAACATTCCTTGTGTAAAACACCTAAATATTTACACAATTATCTATAAACAAACAGAACATATAAAATAAATCAATTAAGATAACTTAGTTTAAATGAGATCTTCTTAGTTTTAGGTATTTTTCTTTATTTTAGTTCTTTAAGGGTAATCTTAAGTGGGTCTATGAAACCGTATAACAGCCTGGCTTCAAATCTCATGTCTGGCTGGTCCCAAGATAATTCAAAATTTCTGATCATCTGCAAACATAAAGCTCATTTAATGAAAGTGAGAGGAATATTATTTAGTCATATTATAGTGCAATTTGAAAAATTCTTCAAACCAATATCAAAAAAAAGTACAGCATCAATTTGCTTTTCTTGAAAGATTTTGAAAACAACAATTATGATAAAGTGTCACTTTATCAGTTTTAAAAGGACCCAATTTAGTATTAGATTAATTCAATCGTGGCGAAGAAACACTGACGTGTGTAAATTTGTCTAAATAACAAATATCACAAAAAGAAAAATAGTGCATGGGAACAAAAATACCATTACCTAGACAACCATATAGGAGGGACAAAGAGCTCTGAAGCCTGGAGAACTATAAAAACGATGAGAACAACGACAAAAAACCAAGTCATAATAAATAGAATACCAGAGAACACATGGGTAGAGCATTTTGAGAACTTATTAACAGAGAGAAGAGAAAGGTTTAAACAGACAAATGAACAAGAGGAAGTAGAAGGAAGAATCGAAATATCAATAGAACAAGTGAAAGAAGCAGTTAAGGGAATGAAATTAAAAAAATCTCCAGGCCCAGGCGGAATACATCCAGAGTTGATTAGGTATGGATCATCAAAACTGTTTGAGATGATCCGAAAATTATTCGAAAGATGCTTAAATGGAGAAGAAGTTCCAGAAGAATGGAGACAATCGTATATCTCTCCAATACACAAGAAAGGCACAAAGATGGATCCTAAAAACTATAGAGGGATCGCAGTGATTGCTACTATAGGCCGACTATACTCAAAAGTACTACGATATTAAAGACAAACAACCCAAAGAACAAGAGGAATTTAGGGCCGGACGCTCCACTATAGATAATATTTTCACATTAAAAATTGCAATGGAAAAACGAGTGCAGAGAAATACCGATCTCCCAACTATGGATAGAAATGGATAACTTGAAAATAAACCCAATTCTTATTAACGCCACTCAAAAATATTACGAACAAAACTTTGCAAGAATTAAAATGGGACAAGAAATCAGCTCTCCTTTTCAAACAACTAAGGGACTAAGACAAGGCTGCTGTCTGTCACCCACCTTATTTAAAATCTATTTGGACAGATCCTTAGTGAAATGAGTAAAAAAATGTAGAAACATGGGAAGAAAACAAGCTATATACACTTTTCTTTGCGGATGACCAGGTAGTAATTGTCGAAGACAGCTACAATCTTAGCTATATGGTAAGAAAACTGCAAGAAGAATATGAAGTGGCAGGTCTAAACATGAATATGACAAAATGTGAATATCTCTCAGTTGGAACAGATGAAATATGTGACCTAGTCTTGGAAGACGACAAAATCAAAGGCGTGCAGTCCTGCAAATATTTGGGGGTCATTTTCAACAAGAAGGGAAATAGCACAGATGAAATCAGGGAAATAATAAACAAGGGCAGAGCAGCGACCCATGCCTTAAACTCTCTTCTCTGGTAAAAAACAATTCGACGAGAAACCAAAAAACACATTTACGGTAGTATAGTCCAAAGCATTACACTTTACGGTTCGGAAGTATGGGACGTCACCAATGCTAATAGAAACAAACTTATAACGACAGAAATGGATTATCTGAGACGAAGCTGCGGTAGATCGAAAATGGAGAGAGTTAGAAACGAACAAATAAGAAACGAAATGAAAATGGAGAGAAATATCAATGATGACATAGAAAGAAAACAATTAATCTGGTTCGGACATGTTAAAAGAATGCCAGAGTACAGATGGCCTAGGAGAGTACTGGAATGGATCCGTCCTGAAAGAAGAAAGAGAGGATGACCACGGAGAAGTTGGCGCAACGATATTGATGAAGCAAATGCTCCCTATTGATTTAATTGGGATTGATACACTATTAAAATGCTTGCACTAAATTGTTATAAAAGTCTTACGACTGTACAAAAATATTAATGATGTTAAAGAAATTTTAGTTCATACTTACATTTGCAATCGCCACTTCCACTTCCAAAGTAGCAAATCTTCTTCCGATGCACGAACGGGCACCATGTCCAAACGGCATGTAAGCGAACGGATGAGCGTTTTTCGCTGAGTACTCGTTACTGACAGATCGTAACCATCTTTCTGGCATGTATCTAGAGGGTTCTTTAAAATATTTGTCTATTAAAGTTGTTGTATAAAAATGCATTGGCACTACATCCGTCTAAAACAAAAAATAAGCATTCTAAAAATCATATGTAGCCACCATAGAGGATGAACATGGAATACGACTTACTTCTTTTGGGTGGTTAGCCGCTCTCATGCAACAACATTCAAAGCAAATATCAATATACTTTAAATTTTGTAAATAACAAAAGTTTGATTTCTTTAAAACATATTAAAATGGATATATTTGTCAGACATATAATAAAACTAAAACTAACAGACTCTGTTGCTAACTGCTAAGTTCTTAATATCAGACTTTGAGACAAAAAAACGTAGAACAATGTATGGGAGTGTATGTGCAATGTATGTACAGAACCACACATTCCTGAGGAAGACATTTGGTCTTGTTGGTGGGAAATAATTTGCTTTGATAATGCAGTTGCTTTTAAATATTTCAAAGGATACGTTGACAAATATAAACGTTAAAAAAAACTTCTTATATAAAAGATATATCCAAGTTAGAGTAAATGGTAATTTGTCGTCAAAAGTGGAATTGGAAAATGGAATTCCTCAGGGATCTGTTATAAGTCCTACGCTATTTATAATTGCCATAAATGATGTTCTACGAAATTTAAAACTTCCACTTAAAGGCCGCTTATATGCTGACGATCTCGTAATAGTTGGTCAAAGCAAAAACTTAAACAACCTCTCACAACTTGCACAGAGTTTCTTGTTAGATATTGAAAAATGGTCAGAGGAAACTGGATTTATCTTTTCAACAACTAAAACTAAATATATAGTATTTTCTAAAAAGAAAGTCAGTACACCAATCTCATTATATCTATACAACCAATCACTACAACAAAAAGATTCACTAAAATTGCTAGGAGTTACTTTTGACAGAAAGTTGAATTGGAAAGAACATATCAATAATCTAGCATGTAAATGTTACAGAAGATTAAATTTACTAAAAATTCTAGCACACAAGAATTGGGGTTCAGACAGGAGTACATTGCTAATTATATAGAGAACTATTATACGATCACAGCTAGACTACGCGGCTATAGCTTACGACTCAGTATCGAAATCAGTACTTAAAAAGCTCGATCCTATTCATAACACAGCACTCAGAATATGCCTCGGAGCCTTTTGTACAACACCGATTGAAAGTTTACTTTGCGAAGCAAATGAATTGTCGTTAAATGATAAAAGAGCTTACCTTAGTCTAACATATGCAACAAAAATTAAAGATAATGCAAAAAATCCTGTCTATAGAAATACTTTTACGGACAATTACCCAAACCTTAATGCAAATCACCGTTCTAATAAACCTTTCTATAAAAGAATAAAAGACCATTTGCATCTGTTTGATATTGTCATACCTGAATGTCTTCCATACACATATGATCATAATCCACCTTGGATTCAAAACATACCATCATATAACTTTGAACTTACGTCATTTGATAAAAACTCCACTAATCCTGATCTAATTATTTCCCATTTTAGAAAAATCATTAGTCGTTATAAAAATCATACCCAGATATACACTGATGGTTCAAAATCATCCGAAGGTGTGGGAGCGTCTGTAGTAACTCCAGAGAAGGTCCTTAAATTCAAACTATCTAATGTTAGTACTATCTATACAGCTGAACTGTATATTATCTTAACAGACTCACTTAGTGCCATACAAAGCATCCGACAACTGTATCCAAAAAACCCGCTTTAAAAAAAAATTAAAACAGTCCTTCTTCAGGCTTATATCAATCATAATGAGATAAATTTAATCTGGATCCCATCCCATATAGGAATAAAAGGCAACGAAACTGCTGACCATAGTGCGAAAGACGCGATAGTGAGTGACGTTTCCGAGATCGTAAACACATCAGTATCAACGGAAATAAAAGTTTATATAAAAAAATCAATCTTAAGTGCGTGGAAAAATAAATGGAATGTGTCGAATTCTAAATTAAAACAAGTGAAACCCAGCATAGAGGCATGGAATGTGTTACCTAAGTCAAGAAGCCAAGAAATAATAGTAACGCGCCTCAGACTCGGACATACTAGGTTAACGCATGATTACTTAATTAAAAAGTGCGAACCGCCGCGATGTGAAACGTGTAATACGACACTAACAATAATGCACCTACTATGTGAATGTCCCATCTACAATCAACAACGAAGCAATAACAAGATACCAGGAACACTTATAGAAGCTCTAGGTGCAGACTGTAACTTTAACAATACTCTGAATTTCTTGAAAGACATTAACAAGTACCACAATATTTAATAAACCAAATTGTATTGAAGTAATTGTACCAAATGGAATCCACTAATTTTTCGCTAATGGCCATTTGGTCGATGCGATTTTCTAAATAAAATAAAAAAAAATATAAACGTTTTTATTCTAACAATATTGCCTGTTTAACTCCTTGTTGACTCGTTGCACATACTTGACATGCACAGATAGTGCCAACTCTTAACATTAAAAAGAAACAATTTAGAATTGTAATACGAACACCCTTCTGCAATTCTATATTAACTTAACTACAAAACTATTATAACTAAACAACATTTAAGAGTTCCCAAAAATACGAAAAATTTAGCTTTTGACAATGACTTTATAAAAATGTCAACTTGTTGCTGATCAGACGGTACACTTTAAAGTAATGAGTTCCTTTTCCAAACAATATTTAATTATCTAAAGCATTCTTCTTCTAATTCATTTTCCTTATTCTATTTCCACTCTTCATCGTTAGTTGTTAGTTTATCAAAGTCTACATTCACTGCTTTACCAATTAGTTCTTCTTTCTCTGTATCAATTTGGGTACGTTTTTTCAATTATTCCTTTTTTGTCAATTACTGGGGCTATTTAGCAGGCTAATTAGTTGGGGTAGATATTGTAATATTAGTTTCTTCCTTCTATATCCCTAGCCATTCTACATATGTTCTTTTGCACATCTTTTAGTTCTTGTCGAATGTCTTGGTTTTCTTTTATGACTACTTCATATTTTTTATCAATGATATGGTTTTGATATCTCATTTGAGAGATAACCAAACACAACACACGTGTACAAAATTTAAGCCTGCAATTTACCTAAACTCAAGAAGAATTAAGAAGATATTCCTAGTCATATTCATATCCAGCACTTTATTAAACAGCTACAAAACTTTACTTACCCCCTTTGGCACTTGGTAACTTATAAAAATGTCAACTTGTTGCTGATCAGACGGTACACTTTAAAGTAATGAGTTCCTTTTCCAAATAATATTTAATTATCTAAATCATTCTTCTTCTAATTCATTTTCCTTATTCTATTTTCACTCTTCATCGTTATTTGTTAGTTTAGCAAAGTCTATATTCAACTGCTTTACCAATTAGTTCTTCTTTATCTATATCAGTTTGGGCACGTTTTTTTATTTATTCATTTTTTGTCAATTACTGGGGTTATTTAGCAGGCTAATTAGGTGGGGTAGATATTGGCATATTAGTTTCTTCCTTCTATATCCCTAGCCATTCTATGTTCTTTTGCACATCTTTTAGTTCTTGTCGAATGTCTTGGTTTTCTTTTAAGACTACTTCATATTTTTTATCAAGGATATGGTTTTGTGGTTCCACCATTCTCATTTGAGAGATAACCAAACACAAGACACGTGTACACAATTTAAACCTGCAATTAACCTAAACTCAAGAAGAATTAAGAAGATATTCCTAGTCATATTCGTATCCAGCACTTTATTAAACAGCTACAAAACTTTACTTACCCCCTTTGGCACTTGGTAACCGCTAATTATCATGTTCTTTGTAGTAGTTCTGAGACCTCCGATAGCAACTGGGGCAATCCTATTACTCTCTTTTACGGCAGCTTTTAAGTATTGCATTTCAGACAATTTGTCAGCTGTTATCACTGTGTCTTTTTCTGGAAGATATTTTAAAACTTCTTCACGAAGTATGCTTTGCTTCTCTGGATTCCTGGCCAGAAAGTATAGCACCGCTCCAAGTGTCTTTCCCGTCTGAAACGGATTTTTCATTTAATATTATCAAAAAAAAAAAGAAAAATGTAAAGTTAGAATAAAATTAGTACGACATTATAGTTGGAGGGACTATGTTGATAGAATGAACCAAGAAATAATAGTAAAATTGTCAATATTAGCTAATAACACTGAATAATTAATTCACGAAGTGGTGTTAAGGTATTATTATAAAAGGAATTGAATTTTATAACTTAAACATCATAGTTTTTAAATATCAAAAATGTAATTCAAAGTTAATCAAACTGCATTTAAAGAGTTTTCACCCATATACATATTTAATGACTTTCTAACATGTACATCCAGATAGTACTGATGATGGAAGAGTCATTCCGCAAGCGTTCTGTGATGTAGCCCGATAGGGTTCTTTATTAATAAACCTTGTATAAAGGAAAATTTTTTTTAATAACAATTTTTTTGGAGAATGATTTTGGAAGTGATTGTAACTGGGCATATCAGGCCCAGTGGATCAAATATCTTTGCAATCGAACATAAAATGTATATCTTTTTGTTGTTTGCAGAGTTCCAAGCTAAGCCAAGAGTTTTTTCTTGTGGTTCAGTACTAATCTGCATGATGATTCCTCTTCAGAATCAGTAATGCTTTTGTCATTGGATTTCCACTTGTAGAATAATTGTTGTTGAGACAATTAATGAACAACTGCAAACCTTTAGTCTTATTTAAGCGTTCAAAAGTTGTTAATCTTTGGAAAGATTCACAAGAGTAAATATTCTGTTGGTTGTTACAGAAAACGCATTTTTTTATGTGTTGGAAAGAAAAGATTTTGTTTTTTTTTTGTTTTAAGTTTTTTTTGTTTTTTATTAGATTTATTTACAGACTGTTTTTGTTTTTAAGTCTCTAAAGATTGTAACATTCGACATTTATCTTTCAAAAATTCAGTTAAGTGAGACAGGGTGCGAATTTCATTTGCATTAATTTTGTTTTCCCAGGAGTGTCTATTAGCATTATCAAATTTGTTGTTCATTAAGTAAGGGTGTTGTTGAATGGGAAAGTGTTTGGTAGGACGGTTTCCAAAACTTCCAAAGCGTTTAACTGTTTTTGTAATCCATTTAAAAGTCCCAGTAAAGATTTTACGTGAAAATTTATTGTTGTTTTTATCGGGTATTTGTAAGGAACTGATTGTTTCCGCAGCATCACCTTTCAAGGAAAGTCGCATCATATGTCCAAAGAAAACGAAGAACATCTCTGCCAGCTTTATGTATCTCAATCTGTAAAAAGGCTTTGCGAATATCAGAGATTACACCGATTTCTTGTTATTCGAATCTTAATAAAATAGTAGGAATCAATTCAATCAAGTTAACCTCTCTTTTCAAGGCACGGATTTAAACAAAGTTTGTCTTTTTCCTTAGATGAAGCATCAAAAATTGATCTGATTTTTATAGATGCTCCATTTGGCTTAATTACTGGCCTATGGGGGTAAATAATAACCTTCTCGGCTTAGCTGCTCTTCAAACACTTCCTCAATTATATTTTTATCCAGCCACTCCTTAAATATTTAGCCGTAGGCTTTAAGATATCCATCTTTGGTCATTTTCTTCAACGTGATATCCAGCCTTTTCTTAGCCATTTGGTAGTTGCTGTAATGCTGGATGTCCTTCTAACCAAAGCAGTCTGGTTTTATATCGTCCTTTAGAATCTATTGAATCGTCTCAAAGAAAAGTTGTTTTGCCGCTAAGGCTATTTCTTTTCTTATCTTCCTTTTTGCTGGAGCATTGGTGCCCAAAGCGTCTAACTTCCAAAGCTGCCTAATCGACGCGTTGCTAATAAAAAGTGAAATATCTTCGGTATAGTTGTCCGGTTGATCTAAATGTATTTTTCCCATCAGGGTCTTGCCCAGTAAGGTTTCTACAGCTACCAGTCGATATCTTAAAACATGCCTTCTTCGGGGCCTTGCTGCAATATCTACACCTATTAAAATCTCTATAAGAGACGTATCACCGGAATCTGTTATCTCTATATCTGGTATCCTGAGTTCTTCCATCTGGAGAGCATTAAATACGGAAGAAGTATCGCTACAGATAACGGGTTGATCTAGCGCATCAAATGTGCAGCTGTAGTTGTTATAACTCAAGATAGCATTATAACATTCATGTTTTTGTGCTAGTTCGCTGCCTCCAAATAATACATGCACAAGGTTAATCTTGAGCTTACATTGATAACCCAACAATCTAGCAGTAGACTTCAGAATGTATGTCTTTCAAGATCCGGTATCTATTAAAACACGCGCAACTCGCGTTTTGCCTAAGTAGTTCATTTCGACAAAGTTTGCAAAAAAACATTTTTAGTAGCACTGTTAGCCAGCGACTGATTTATTTTCGGCACAGCTTCACCATCATTCTCTATCTGTTTTCCTCTTGCTTTTTTACTTTGTTCATCTATAGATCTTTGTACATTAAAGGCACATGTGATTTATTTATGACAAAATAAACAACTTAATTGACTGCGGCATTTTCGAGATTGTTGTCTGATTTTTAAACAGCAAAAAACAAGCACCTATTTCTGTCAAAATATTCACTTTTTGGTCATAAGTTAACCAAGCTTTGAAACAGTGGCTGTTTTCGTGTGAATTTTCACAAAAAATACATCTATTTATTGTGCTATGAGAGTTTATTAAACCCATAGCAGAAGGAAACTGGGCTCCATTTTCTTTATTCATCGTTATTGTCGGACCATTCCGTTTAAACTTACCAGACTTAGCACCAGATAGGTCGAAACCCTCGTCCGTTAAGAAAACGTGCTGCTCATTGTCGACTTCGTTTTTCAAAAATTGCAATAAGCTTTAGAGACGATTTTCGATAGTAGAGATTCCGGCAGTTTTAATCGAAGTCTGTGATCCAATACCTCCTGGTAATCGCTGCATACTATTAATAAATCTGAATGTAGACACGATTCAACTAAAGGAAATAACAGCCGCGTATTTGTCCGACTTTATACCTAATGTCTCCAACGCCCTAAACTGAGTTGCCAACTTATCATATAATAAAGAAATATCTAATTTATTGCTAGACGAAGTATTATTATTATTACTAACTTGAGCGAATAACCCGAAAACTATCCACTAGTTACCTAGTTCTACCACCCGGTACAGTAACTTGAATTAAATACTCAATATATATATATATATATATATATATATATATATATATATATATATATATATATATATATATATATATATATATATATATATATATATATTATGCACAATCTCAAATAGCTTGCCTGTAAAAAATGGGATAATATAACCTTACTTTTACCCTCCTCTTAAAATATTTTAGTTACCGTGTCAACTCCCGCTGTAAACATATCCATAGTCATAATAAATGCCGTTTCCTTGTTCACTTTTGTTAAACGCTGCAGTACGCCAAACTCACCATCCGGTACCTTTTGATTTTTAAATTTTTCTGAAGATTCATCAATCATTCTTGATAGGACACTAAAATGAAACAAAAGCAGTTATTAAAGCCAGTCTTACTGGAGTACCTACCAGTGCTTAGCGAGGACAGCGCTGGGCAGGTACGTTTACACGTATCCAGTAGCTGGTACTAGTCTCACTGACACGCCAGTCCCTACTTGGAGAAGTCAGTCGTTTGTTTTATTGTCAGTGTCGTGTTATGTTTGCAAAAATGTACGTCAGAGACGATGTTTTTACACGTGTCTACAACCGCTGGCACGGGATTGGAGTGGAGGGGACCACAAAATAGACCAGCGCTGGCAGACAGCTCTCGTCTGACGCAACACGCAACAAAGTGTTTACGTGATGCCACTACCAAGCCAGCACTGTCGTGCCAGTGCAAATGGCGCCAGTTACTGGATACGTGTAAACCTGCCTTAATCGTCAAATCTAGGAACGACTTTCGAAATCTTACTTACGAAATATATTAGTAGAAGTAGACAATTCGACGTATAAACCTCGGTTGGTACAGTCTACGACAGAGTTTTCTTGAAGAACAGTGACAGTGGCATGAAATGGAATTTAAATCAAAATTGAATCGAAGAGTTCTGTCCGGGCAAAGTCCAGAAATTATAGCGAATGTTATGTATTTTATTCAAGACGAAAAGGGCAACGTAGCTCTAATATACTTAAAACAAGTTCAGAAACTTGTTACAACAGCAACAAGTGTAGATATAAGCACCATAAAAGCAATTTCGAGGGAAATGAAGTCCATAGATGAAGGTATGGCATCATCATTTAGTACTCCACATAAAAAAATAGGCCAGCTTTAAAATCTAAGTGGGATGAGTGTGACAAAGGGATACTTTGTAGATTTATAGTTTTTGACCTACAAAAAAAAGTTTCCAAGTCTACGACTAGTATACAGAAAAATTGTGTTTAAATACAACTACAATGTATCGCATGAATCTTTGAAACAATACATAAGGAATATAGGGTTTTTATTTCTAAAATTTCACTTTATCACTTTATCATGTTTAGCTCTAGAAACGACTTTATTGTAGACTATAAAGCAGATATAAAGGTCTTGGTTAATAACTTGGAATAATAATATTTAAAGCAAATATAGTTTCTTGTACCCACACCGATACGGAAGCTTAAATTCGCGTTACCCATCCCTACCAATTAATATTTGACCAAGAATTGTTTAAATTTTTTTATGTCAACTGCACAAAATAAGAAAGAATTATTTTTCTACTCACTCATTTATATAGTCAAGATTATCAGCATATTCTTTAAACCTCTTGGAGGGAAGATACTTCCAATATGGTGGCAGGTGTTCTAAATAGAAGGTTTGATCGAAGAACTTCAATACAGCTAGAACGAATTTGTTGGTTTCTGAATTTTTGTCTGTATGTGCATCAAGAGCCCCTAAAAACGTGATCTTCATAAATAAATGTTAATTAAGAACATCAAGAAGAAGAAAAACTATCTGACTTGACAATGGCTAGTGTGACCTTGCCAAAACAGTGGTTTCTCTATAAATCCATTTCAGAATTTATTCCTCCTTGGGTAACAATGTCTTCAACTAAAAGAAAGTTTTTAAGTGGAAGAAAAAATATCGGTGATAGAAGCATCTAATAAAAAATAATTATAGTGTTCGAGTTTTGGCCGGGAAGTTTCAAATAGGAAAAAATCAAGTTAGTGACATTTTAAATAAAAAGGCCGATTTAAAAAAGTGGTATAGTGAAAGTGGAAATGTTCCAACAAAAAAATAGGATTAAAACTGAAGGTGTTGCCATCGATGCTATAGTATACGATTGGTCTTGTAAAGTGAGAAGTAAGAATATTCCATTATCTGGAACGATAATAAAAGAAAGAGCTTTAGAGGTGGTGAAATAACTTAATTTGAATTTTAAAGCTTCTAATGGCTGGCTTGACAAGTTTTGCTAAATACATAACATTAAATTTAGAGCAATTTTTTGTAGAAACTGCAAATGCTAACTTTGACGACGTTTCAAAATGGCAAAGAAAACTGCAAAATTTATTAAGTGGCTATTTACCTGAATCGAAGATGATAAAAAAGATTTTAACAGCACAGCCGGTGGGAATAAGAGATGGGTGCAGACCAAAGTTGAGGTGTATACACGGGATAACACAGGATGCTGAGAAGATCGGTGTTGCTAACTGAAAAATCGAAGCAATGGACAGATCAGAATGGCGCAGAAATTTTGAGACGGTCAAGGCCTTTTAAGGACTCTAGCACCATGATGATACCTTATTTCAAAGTACAGTCACTCTTTGAATGCCAAAAATATGTATTTTAAATAAATAGCGAAATTGATGATTGTGATAAAATAAGGAAATATACGATACCTAATTGTCTGTTTAAAGCAATAATCGCAACTGACTCCAATGCCCATTTATACAGATCTTTCTCAAAATCTTCGGATGTTGTATTAGTCCCACTACTTTTCATGCGATATGCAATAAGCTTCATGAGGTCCTTAGCTGTTCCATCCATTCTCGTGGTGTATTGTTGAATTGTTTTAGGTTGCATTAGTATTGGATTTACGATAGTTCTTAACTTATACCATTCCTCACCTTGCCTAAAATAACACACAGTTATCATTTTATGTGTTTCCGTTTATCGCTTGAACGTTTATTGAGTGCGCAGCGAACGCATATCTCTTTACATCACAGACAAGAAACGTTTTATTAGACTGTTCTTACATAAAACGAACAAAGCAAACATGTAAGCCAAGCAAATCTGTTTAAATTCAAATGTGTTTGTAATTTAGATACAGATATCATTATTCAACCAATCATGGCCATTGCTGGACATAGGTATCCCTCAATCTCCTCCAATGTTCCCTACACTAGGCCCCTTATAGCCAGTTTCCCGCTACTATTTTCAAGTTTATTAAGTGCCCTGACCAGTTTCACTTTTGTGTCGTGATTTTTTCGTCAATCTTCATCTGCACAGTGCTGAATGACTCGTATATCGGCAGTCTAGTAGCAACGCGTGACTGAGAGTTTTGGTAACACTGATCTGCATAAGCCAAACGTTCCGTTCCTAATCTAAAATAAAGTATAGTTATTTTCATAATTTGTCTGTTTATTTGTTGTTGCCTTCTCTCTTCTCATTATCTTTAAACTTTTGCATACGAAAATAATTTCCTTTCAAGGAAAGAGTAGCATAGGTAGAAGAAGAATGTTCTGGCTGAAAAACCTCAGAGAATAGTTTGGATGCAGCTAAAGTGAACTCTTTCGTGCTGTAGTGGCAAATGTTAGAATAGCAGTGATGATTGCCAACCTTTGTCGCGGAGATGGCACTCAAAGAAGAATATGAAAAGAAATCTTAAAGCATAGGAACCATATTTCGTATGCTTAAAATTGACGATCCCGACTGTTGATTATCACTACACTCTATTTACAGTACATACAAAAAATAAACTTACAATAAAGCAATTCCTAGGTTCCCTTTAAAGAAATCTTTTCTTAGTTTACTTCGATAATAAAACATGGCGTCCATAATGAATCTGGAAGGGAAAGGGCCGCTGTTGCGAAGTATCTGTAAAAATAATATTCTGTAGAAATATACTGTAGACATAATCGTACAAGACGAAGAAATACATCTTATAGGGGGCAGTACGCAGTGTTAGTATGCTGCGCTAAAATATTTTAGCATGTACCTACTTAAAAATTTCTCAGTGATTTTAGGGTTTCACAAGAAAATCATAACGGTGGACAAATCGATGTGCATTTATTCTAGGTCAAACGACAACTTCTTAAAACTAAACTATTTTATATTGTGTATATTAATCTCTGTCTCAAAAAGAAAACAAGGTTATAGCTGATCGAAAGTAGACTTTTATTCATCGAATACAAAAATCGAAAGATCTTACAAAAATATTTAAAATGATTACAGGTAAAATTGATTTGCATGAAAATTAAGGTAAGTTATAGCTAAAATATAAGTCCACTTATACTTTTTGTGACGTAGAAAAAGTATCAAACTTACCTCCGTCAAAACCACCTAGCTTGAAACTATTCGTTGTTTAGTTATAATTTACTTCATTTATTTACAAACATTGCATTCTAAAAGTTTAATTGGCTTAGAAGGTTTAGTTTTGAAAAAAAAAATATTGAAAAAAGGGCTTGAAGATGGAGCTAAAGACATGCGAATACAACCTTTAAGCAATCATATCTCATTTAATTTTTAGTACATAGAAATAAAAAAAAATTAAAATCTTTAGTAAAAAAACTGTTTTTCTTCAAACGTCAAATAATGGTGACATTACTTATCTAACTTGATCCTGTCAAAGTTTGATGTCTCCGCCGGCAGCAGTTTTTTTTCCCATTTCTTTACGGCGGAGGGAAACATGTCATGGCAACAATATGAAACATGTCACAAAGCAACAATACAAATGTCATTAACAACAATTAAACAAAACAAAAAGTACAATTAGTTAATGAGGCATTTTCAAAATTGAAACCGTGCAAAAATGTTCCCGACTCTTGATACGCATTGGTAATTGTTGATGATACTGATGGTCGAGAACAACTTTCAGCAATAATTCCCGATGTTGGCGAATCATGAGGGTTTAAAATTTTTTGAGCATTATCGTTCTTATCGAACTTGGAGGGCCCCAAACGTGCTACTGCATCATTAGCCGCGGATTCAATTTCGTTTAGGTTTTCCATTTTCGCACTAAATTTGCGCTTGCGGTTGCAACAACAATAAGCTGTCTTTAATAATTGCAAACAACTGTCAAACAACTGTAACCAGGGAGACGCAAATCCCACCGACGACTTAATTATTTTAATTTCTAACATCTAGACGACTTTGATAGTTGTCACAGTTAATTTCGAGTAAAAATAGCGTATGAATTGTACTATTTATGGTTGAAAATTGCTACTTTTGAAGAAAAAATAGTATACTTTATTCGGCAAAGAAGCGACTTTTCTTGACTTGCCCGGGCGAATATCGGGCGCGTCAAGAAAAGTCATGCTTCTCCGCCTCATAAAGTAATATACTATTATTGTATTTTAACATTTGTTCTGTATCTTTTTTAGTTGTTGAGTTATTTTGAAAAAAAAAAGGGAAATAAATGCACCTCGTGCTTCTTTAACATTCTGAGCAAAAATCGTGAAAGAATGGACTATTAAAAGATATAATAAAAGTGATATAAATAAACTCTTATACGAAGGTTATTATATATACATACTCACATACTCCATATCATCTGGATCATACAGGAATATCTTATCTCTGCGTCCCCATATTCCTCCTAAACGTACTACATCTCCATACCGTCGTTGAAATCTTAAAAATTTATTTTATAATGTAATAAAACAATATTTTTTGTTTTTACTATTTTTTTTATTGCTGCATTTTCGACTTGTTTTAGTGTTTTTTGTTGCAGTTTTTCATTTTGGTCTAATGCGTTCTTCGCTATTTAATTTTAGATTTATATGGAAAGAATATCACATGAATAGGCTAACCAAATTTAACCCGCTTTGAACATTCCTTGCTGAATAAATAGTATGTAATTAGTTGCAAATAGAGTGTGATCAAGATATCAAACGAGAAATGGATCAAGCACTCCGAAAAATTAAGAAAGAAAAAGGGATTTTACCAAATGATATTTGTGAGGAAGTGTGGAGAGCATTAGGAGAGATAAGAACAAGTTGGTTAATAGGCATTATGGAAGTTCGACAAAGGCTGGTGCCTGTTAATAAAAATAAGGGAGATGTACAACAATGAATAAACTACAGGACCATAAAACTGCTTAATCACACCATGAAAATATGGGAAGGAGTAATTCTTAGAGGGATTTATGCAATAAAGAAAAAAACGCTTATATGGTATTCATTGATCTTGAGAAAGCATTAGATAGAGTTCCTCGAGAGATTCTGTGCTGGATACTCAATAAAAAAAGGCGTCCCCGGTGAATATGTAAGGATTGTGAGAGACATGTACAAGGAAGTAACAACTAGTATTAGAAAGGTGTGGGAGAGAATGATAGATTTCATGTGAAAGTAGGGTTAGCACCAGGGCTCAGTGCGTAGTCCTTATTTATTTTTATTAGTGTTAGATAAATTTACAGCGAAACTACAGGTAGCATTCCCAATGTTGGGCAGTTAAAAAGAAAGGGAAACACCGAAATGAGAGCGGATGAGACGAAAACGAGAATAGATGGAAGGAGTTTGATATTGATATGACCTAAGATACAAACTTATGGAGAAATGTAATTGGGGAAGCTGACCCCACATAGGAATAAAGGTAAATAGAATGATGATGATGATGAATTGTAAATATATTGTAATTCACAACAGGTTATAGGTCTACTCATACTCATGATCTACAGGGTTTTATAAGTCAAAATAATGTTAGTGAAAATATACTTACAGTAGGAAAAGTTTATCCGTATTTATATTATGAAGCTCTGCTCCAGGAAAAAACCTCCACATATTTCCCAGCACCGGCAAAGGTTTCGGTCCAGGTATGCTCTCAAACGGTTTGGCATTTTTCCATCCCTCTGGAATCGCTTCATCATTGTGAGCACTTGCCAAATTTTTATAAAAATTTTCTCGGTTGGGCGCTGTGGAATATTTGGTGGCTTGGCAAAGTGTTGAAAATTTCAACCGAAGAGCGCGTTTTAACAGCATGACGGCTTGTAAGATAGTGATAAAAATACTAAAATACCTAATTGTTGACAATGGTCAAGATTCAAGGTCATTTTAAACAACAAATTTTGTTTATACTGACGGATAAATTCTCTGGTCACCTTCAAAAAAATACATTAATTATTTTTAACAAAGAAGGTATCTACACTTTTGTTTGTTTACTTATTAAATGTTGCGAATATGATAATATATCTTTTGAATGCAATATTTAACATAAGGTTTATTATAACAAAAATATCATCCTTTAGATGATACACTAGGCTCCGACCACTTTCCTATAAGTACAATATTAACAGGGCGATATAAGGTTTGTTCCAACCAACATACAATAACCGTTTCTGTAATCGTTCTTGAACTAAACCCTATTCATTCTACAAATGCCCAATCGTCAATAGAACCACGTGTAAGCCAAACAGGGTCGTACTGATGTACGACCTATGTATCATACGATTTTTAAAAATATTTACTTTTGAAACTGTTAGTGTAAAAATTTCTTGAAATTTAATCATTATATCACAATTAAACTAAACTCTAAAAAATAACATGACCAGTAAATAACTTAACAATAACTATAACACAATATATTAACTTAAAAATCAACACGATACAATTAGAATTTAAAATGATGGCGAATTGGGATCTGTAACATGAGAATCTGTCTCGCTTACGGTAATAAATTATATTTTATCGCCTCTTGAC
The DNA here is from genome assembly GCF_040954645.1 of Diabrotica undecimpunctata. Taxonomy (NCBI): domain Eukaryota; kingdom Metazoa; phylum Arthropoda; class Insecta; order Coleoptera; family Chrysomelidae; genus Diabrotica; species Diabrotica undecimpunctata. The sequence goes on along the minus strand of NC_092808.1, from coordinate 6,955,326 downwards.
GAATGAGACGGCGAATATCAACACGTGCTCATGTTTACTGATGGGAATTTGGTAAACGAATACACATTTCGTTCTATGCGCAGACGCCGACTTGTCACCATTTCGAGAACGGTGATATCAAAGAATATAGACGCTTATATAAGCGTCTATATTCTATATATATTCTATATATATATAAGCGAATATATAAGCGTCTATATTCTTTGGTGATATATTGAACGAAGTTGGAACGCTTTCGGAACTGTTTGTGAGTGATTAAAAATGGATAATAAATTAGCTGGTAAGTTAAATACATGTGATTATTTTTATATTATAAATACTTATATTCACAGTTACAGTTATTAATTAAATATTGTGTATATATGGGATTAGGCCAACAATTAACCTCGAAATCGAAACGACAAATTTTAGTAAGTCAAAAATGAAATTTTAATTACAATCAATTGTAGCTTAATCCCATATATAAATACAATATATAACCTAGACATGCCACAAGAAAACAGTTTCAAAACCTTTATTAAATCAAAAAAACGTACATTGAAGTAAAAACTACTAAAACTAATGTATGATGGTATATTAAAATGTATATTTTAATATACATTTCATACCATACATCCGAAGTTTTTAATTCAATGTAAGTTTTTTCAAAACTATGGTATACAGCCAACCACTGGGTTTCCCATTTTACTTTCTTTCTTATTAAATCAGTTACAATTAGAATATTTATTTTTAGAGTTACAAGAGTATGTGGTAATCAACACCACATCCACTACAACCCCTGTTTCGTCTGCTGTATTAGGATTGGGGACAGAATTTAAATGGAGCGTCAATCAAACAAAACAACTTATAGATTTTTACAGCAAATACAGAAAACTGGTGGGCACATTCCAAATAAAAAATGTAAAAATGTTGTGGCAAAGGATTGCGGAAGAACTTTGTAAGATCAATATATTGGTAACTTCCAACAACTGTCACAACCGATGGAAGGTACTAGAACGAAACTACAAAAAGTTTGTGGATGACCAGAAGAAAACAGGTAAGATTCTAAAGAAAACAATTTCATATTTTTGTTTGAGGGAAAGATTTAGGTAGTAAAACAAAAATCCAATCGGTTTTTAACAATATAATTTAGTGATTGTGTTTTATTTTAGGTAGAAGTCGAAAATTTTTTGAGTATCAACTTGAAATGGAAGCAATATTTGGGAAGAAGAAAAATGTACATCCAGAAATTTTATTATGTAGCAACACAGTGGACACATCATTCGAGGTAGAATCTGAAACAACTATAACAGAGGAAAAAGAAACTAATCAACCTTCGAGTTTAATCGATAACATATCGCCAGAAATATCTTTACCCTCCAAATCGACACCATCTCGCAAATTTAAAATAGCAAAAAGAAACACTTCTCAGTTAGAAAAATTGAGATTAGATCGCAAATTGTATTATGAGGTAAGGTTAGAAATTGAAAGACAGAGACTAGAAGAAGCAAAGAGAAGAACCAAAGTAATGGAAGAAAGGAATGAGATCATGAAAACGTGGAAGTGTAAATGTCAATTTAACTCTGCAACCAATTAAAACACTGTTGTTTTCAATATTTTTTAATAAAGTACATACAAAAGTATATTTTTGACAGCGGTCAAATAAAGATTTTTTATTTTTCTAATATCTGTCAAATAAAACAAAGTTTTTTTATATTTCTAATGAATTGCAGATTCTGTCCCTTATTACAGTGACTCCTACATCTTCTTCGACTTCTGCATGATTATCTACTTCAACTAGATGATTTTGTGCAAATTGTAATTGCACATCTGGCTCCCTAATAATGTTCACTAAAAATTCTTCTTCAATCGCTATGTTATGAAGTACACACGCTGCCGTTATAAAATGTACTATAATTCTTGTATCTCTTAGTTTTATATGATAAAGTTGGCGAAACTTTTGTTTGAAGATTCCAAAACAATGTTCAATTATGTAGCGATTCTTTGATAATTTTAAATTATAATTAATTTGTCTCCTTGTTAAATTACCTCTAATTGTCTTTCTAAGGTGTAAGTAAATTAGTTTGTAACGGATATCCACTATCTCCCAAAAGAAAATATCTACCGCATTTTATTTCCAAATTGTTTTTTAAAGGAGAGTTTCTGAACACCCGGCTATCATGCACAGATCCGGGATAACCTATAAAAACATCTATAATTTTTCTTCTATAATTACATACAGCTTGCATCTACAAAAAAATAAAGTTTTTGAAATTGTTAACTACCTAAAGTAAACTAACCTGGATTGAATAAAATCCTTTTCGATTTATGTACGAGTCCGGGTCATTTGCAGGTTTATCTATTTTAATGTGACATCCGTCTCTCGCACCTATCACATTCGGAAATCCATTATTTCTAAAATATTGTTCACTAATAGATTTTTCATTTTCATCTGGCCATTTAATAATGTCTATGGATAGGTTACTGAGAAACAAGGAAAGACGGTCGTATAATTCTATTAACGGAACTTATAGTCACGTTAAACCGATCACCGACATCTCGGAAACTTGCAGTTTGATGTCCTATATACCATAAATAGATAAGGACCTAAAATGTGCCATTTATAAATGTGTTACATGTCTAAAATAACATACACATAAGTTATTGTAGGTACCTGATGTAAAGCAGAAATGTTCCCATACTTTCCAGCTTGTTTATGAAAATCATGGCTTGCTTCATAACATTCACTTATATTTTCCACAATACCCCTCGACACTCTGAAATGCTCAAAAAAAACTTCTGGGGAGTATTGTTGTACTGTGTCATCTGTAATTTTATAATTTAAATTGCTAAATATTTTTTAATTTAATATTGGTTCATTCTTACCTAAATAATTTTCATTTTTTACCCTTGATTCTTGTAAAATGACCTCCATATCGTCATCGCTTGTCTCTGTATCGGATTCTAAATCACTATAATCCTCGTCGTCAAACATGTTCTTAAAAATTAAAGCGGTATCTTATAATTATATCTTTACTTTCTTCAAACACAATCACAAACTCCAAAACCTAAAATCAGCTCTAGCAATATGTTAACAAACGATATACACGTACTACGCAAGTCAGTCCCCAGTTCCACTACGATTCTTACTTTTAGTTGAGTATCATAATTACCGTTCTGAAAACGATTCCAGAATGATTCTACTTCAGTTGGAACAGAAACATTATCGTACCCGGAACGATAACTAAATGGTTGGAACGCATTTTCTTTACAGCGCATACGCGTAACCATTCCGAGAACAGTAATTTGACGGGTTGGAACAAACCTATAATAACAGTACAATACAACCAAGTCGAAAATGGATTGAATCTTCGGCCAACGGGAAAACCTATCAAAATATTTTAACAAACAGTATCAAAAATGAAAGTTTCACTTCCACAGTAGACAACTTTGAACAGTTGGTCTCCAATATTAATAAAGCAGCTAATAAGGCAATGAAATGTAGCACAGCCGACAGTAAGAAAACCATAAGACCAGTTTGGTGAGATAGAGATTGCAACGATAAAGTGAGAGATAGAAAAGCCGCTTGAAAGAATTATAATAGAGTAGCAAATTTTCAAAATTATATAGATCTACGAAAAGTACAAGCACAGTGTAGACTAATGTTTAAACAAAAACAAAAAAAATGTTGGGTAGAATTTATCAATCAACTTAATAAAAAAAAAATTCATACCAAAAATTTGGAATTTTATTAAAAAAAATATCAAATGAGAATAGCAGTTACAGAAAACCTTCACTAATACAATCAATTATCGAGGAATTATTAGATACAATTGCACCGACTTGAGTAAGTATTGAAAAGGTGGGTGGAACACTATAAAGAACTACTTACTATCGAAGTAGAAGATCTAAATTAACCACCCCCAGGAGTAAACAACAATACACCATTGGAGCCTCCATCAATTCAGGAAGTACGGGATTCAATAAAACACATAAAAAAAAAATAAATCTCCAGGAGATGATGGTATACCCGCGGAACTTATTAAATGAGGAGGTGCTGCTCTGACTAATCATATTATATATAAAATCATACTGAGAGCCTGGAATGAGGAACAAATTCCAGAAGAGTGGTGTATAGGGATCGTTTGCCCGCTACACAAAAAGGGTGATCAATTGGAATGTAGAAACTATAGGGGAATAACCCTCCTTAATACAGCATACAAAATATTTTCGAGTATTTCATATGGTAGCCTAAGTGCATATTCAGAGGAGCTTCTTGGCGAATATCAAAGTGGTTTCAGGCCTGATCGATCAACAACAGACCAGATCTTTATGCTAAGACAAATACTGGAAAAAACCAATGAATTCAATATCGGCACATACCATCTTTTCGTAGATTTTAAATCGGCCTATGAGAGTGTCCTAAGAAATAAATTGTATGAAGCCATATATGAATTCCACATCTCCGATAAACTAATAAGATTGGTTAAGGCTACAATGCGTAAAGTTGTTTGCAAAGTCGAAATACAGGACGAACAATCACAGGCATTTGAAACGCATGTTGGGCTGCGAAAGGGAGATGCGCTGGCGTGTCTCCTTTTCAACATAGCTCTGGAAAAGGCAGTCAGGGATCTCTAAATAGACAATAGAGGAAACATTTTTAATAAATCATCCCAAATTTTGGCATATGGAGATGATGTTGACCTAGTTGCCCGCACAACACGCAAGCTAGAAGAAATGTATATTACTTTGTCAAACGCCTCAAAAAATATGGGCCTGCAACTAAATGAGGAAAAAACTAAGATAATGGCATCAACAACCAACAATAGAGCCAGAAACATCGGCCACCAATTCACGGTTGATAACTCTACCTTTAAAGTGGTGAACAAATTCACATACTTAGGCTCCCTGATCACCAAGGAGAACGTCATGACGAAAGAAATCAAGCGAAGAATAATCCTAGCAAACAAATGCTATTTTGGACTGAGTAGACATATGAGAAGCAGAAACTTAAGCCAAAAAACAAAAATAACCATATACAAAACCCTTATACAACCAGTATTGACATATGGGTCGGAAACATGGAATATTTCCAAGGCAGATGAAAATCTCCTGCTTATATTTGAACGAAGGATCCTGAGAAGAATATTCGGTGGCATCTGTGAAAATGGTGTTTGGAGAAGGAGGTACAACTACGAGATATATCACAGATATAAACATATATTTGGTGGTAAAGACGTAGTATCCTTTATAAAAATAGGAAGACTAAGATGGGCAGGACATCTGGCAAGATCACAGCAGAACAACCCTCCTAGAAGAATCCTTATGTCACAACCTGTGGCAAGTAGAAGTAGGGGTAGGACAAAAGTCAGATGAAGGGATGGTGTAGATGAAGATGGTAGACAAATAGGCGCAGTAAACTGGCAACAGTTGGCAATGGATAGAACTGACTGGCGTAATAGACTTGGGAAGGTCGAGGCTCTTTTATAGGGCTGTAACACCAATGATGATGATGAATTTCACATGTAAATATTATACATATTTGCCATTTTGTTGTAGGTACCAGAATCCAAAGATGATTAGATTAGATGAAAAATACGTATTAATTAGGAATCCTTCGCACGGTGCTTCTGATTATTATAATTATAAAGAAACATACAGCGTCATATTGTTAACTGTGGTGGATGCCACGAACAGATACATATATGTTGAAAAAAATGGCCGTATAAATGATGCATTAATTTTTAACCAATCAGAATTTAATGCAGCACTAACGGAAAATCGACTTAATTTGTCCGAAAATGTGGTTTTGTAGCTGATGATGCGTTTCCACTACGTACAAATATTTAAAAACCGTATTCAAGAATTGGAGTGCTGTCACACAAACAAAAGATTTTTAGTTACCCTTTATCCCGTGCCCTAAGTATTGTCGAAAATGGTTTTGGTACACTGTCATCAGGATTTAGAATATTTAAAAGACGAATTTGCTACCAATTTGTCTACAGTAGATTTAATCGTTCGAGCTGCATGTGCCTTGCATAATTGGCTTCGTACAACTACTACAAATTATATTACTACAGGAACAGTGGATGTTGACTACGGAATATGGATACTACTACGATTACTTTAGGATCAAGGAGAAGAGACGGAGGACCTAGAAATTTAGGCGCAATTACAACAAATAAGGGAAGTATAATAACAACTAGTTGAAAAGAGCTGTAGAAATCCGGGATACTTTTGCTGACTACTTTGTGGGCTCGGTTTAGTACCGTGGCAAAATGAAATTATTTATTAGGGACTATTACAACAAAATGTATGTTTTTAAAAATATAAAAATATTATCTACCTACCATGTTTGATTGGCTTTTTCTGCCTCCCATCGTTACTGTTCTCAGAAATCTCTCAGCATTTTTAAACCAAATTAGAACCGGTACATATAAGTCGTCAGATCCAGAACCACTCATTAGTGATTTCAATACTTTGCTCAATTCATGATTTATGTTGTTCTAATATTTTTTATTTTATTTTTTAAGTAATTTTCAGACATATTGGGTTTTTTCATATGTTGTAGAATTGCTTCCAATGCTGCTCGCTTCACTTATAGAATGCGATAAAGCTCGGTTTGTGGATTCCACAATAAATTTTAATTAAACAAAAGTCAGATATCGAGCACAATTTTTATTAAATCTTGCCCAAGTACTTTCGCTCCTAGAGCATCTTCAGGGGTATTTTGTCAAAATTAGGCTATCCAATAATATATGGTGAATGTCATACACATTAACTGATACTTTTAGACAACACGACACAAATGACAAACAGTTTTTGGGCGACATTAGGAGAGAGTATGATCGGATAAGAAAATTCTCTCTCCTAATGTCACCCAAAATGTCCCTGAAGATGCTCTAGGAGTGAAAGTACTTGGGAAAAATTTAATACAAACTGTGCTCGATATCTGTCTTTTATTTGATTAAAATTCATATATTCGAGCATTCAACCTTATATCATTTGATTCCATAATACATCATAGTTTTGATAAGCATCCAAAAATCTTGCCATGTCTGCATTTGACCATTTTCAGCCATGTTTCCCTGTATTACAGCTTGTTGCACTAAAAACAACAACTTTATACACGCTAGAAGTACTCTACTCGACTTTCGGCACGTTGTGTTTCAGTGTGGAAATAAACTAATTGCACAGAATTAAATATTTTATTAAAGATATAGTGTAAAATGTAAATTTTTTCCAACGTTATCAGGGCTTGCTCCATTTTTTTCAAATTCGTTCAAAAGAGCTGCTGCATTGTGTACATTTAAATTTGAGAATATTCGGCGTTTAAACGATAAAATCACTCTTTCATATAGTGAAATTTTACTTGTTTATTACTTACTTTTTATTCTTGTTAGCTTTTTCGTTACAGGGTCACACCAATATCTATGTTCTGTCTAAGCGTCTCCTAGGGTTTGCTTTGGTTTTTCTCTCCTACTCCGTCCAAAAACTTACAACTCAGGAATTATTTGTATTAGATGATATATTCTACGTATAACCTCAATATAAGTCACACATTTCACCCATAAAAAATTTTTAAGATGCACCTTAATGAGGTAGAAAAAGCACAACTTACGAGAAAATTTTTAAATTTTCTGTGCGATTTTCTTAAATTATCTTTAAATAAGAACCTTTTACACAGCATCAGAAAACTTGACTCGTTTATGGCAGGACATAAAATGGGGAAATAGGAATTTATTTTTAATAGATAAATAGACATATATACCATATAATTATTTATTAAAGAAACAACTGGACTGAAAAATCATCTAAAATTTTTTAATAAAAATAAGTTCAACACTCTTTGTATACAACATTTAAATATTTACATAATTTTCTATAATCAAACAAAAAATAATAAAATAAATCGATTAAGATAACAGTCTGAACGAGATCTTCTTAGTTTTCGGTAATTTTTTTTTTACTTTAGTTCTTTGAGGGTAAGCTTAAGTGGGTCTATGAAACCGTATAACAGCCTGGCTTCAAATCTCATGTCTGGCTGGTCCCAAGATAATTCAAAATTTCTGATCATCTGCAATCATAAAGCTCGTTTAATATAAATAAGATTAGTATAAAACAAATAAATAAAGGGAATGGTTAGTCATATTTCACTGCAATTTAAAAAATTCTTCAAACCAATATCCAAAAATATTACAGCATCAATTTTGCTATATATACTCTATAAAGTTTGGTAAAAGTTAATTTCTAATTTAGTACCAGTAATTATAAAGTCATTATTAATGACTCCTTAACGACTCGTTAAGGACATACAAAGAATTGATAAGAATTATTTCCGAGAATTTCTAGTCACTGGATTTCAAACCAGTTCTTAATTTAGTCTCATTATGTTGTCGAGTCTCAACAAGAAAGGTGTTACCACGCGTATTAGAACTATTTTGTAGAATGGAGATGGTTAAGTGTAGTACGAGTAAATAGATCAGATTGACACCAGAATCCAAAGAAATAGTTTACACTGTATTCAAATATATGCAAATACTATATCCTGAAGATAATCGAACCAGTATTAAACAACGTGTGAGTGAAGCTACTGGAATATCTTTACGTACAGTAGAAAGGATCATTCAACAAGCGAGTATGTTAACAAACGCAGAGTCAAATAAAACACTAAAATTTCATTAACAAACAGTTCATTAGAAATACCATTCATCGTTTCCATGAGACTAAACGTTGTCATGTATCATTGAAGCCTTTGCAGAAAAGGCTTGAAGAGGTGTACGAGTGGACTGGAAGTGTGAGTTCTCTCTACAGAATTGTGAAATATTTGGGATTTAAATGGAAGAAAACGAGGTTTATTAATTGAACGGAATGATATTCCTGCTCTACGCATTAAATATTTGGACAAAATTAAATATTACAGAAGCGAAGGTAATTTAATTGTATATGTTGATGAAACCTATGTACATGCAGGACACACTACGCCAAATAGCTGGACAGATGACAAATTTGAAAAAATATATGTACACTTCCCGTCATATAAAACTGGTACACTTTTTTTTCCCAATGTAAACCTGGGTTCAGACTGGATATAGTGGTTCGTGAATTAATTCGTTGTTACCATCACAGATAACGGAATTGCACTAAATCTAATTAAAAAAAATAAAGTTATTATTAGATAGATATTATTTTTATCATTAACAACAAAAAACCGTATTTAATAAATTTAATAACCAGATCAGATTTTAGGGTTCAGCTAATATCCAAAATATTTGAAGGATCTTTAAACCTAGATTATTGGCACAGGGAACATTGGACTGCATCTACTGTACCTAATTTTTTACTTCAATTACCTACCGAACACGAACTGTATTTTGTATCAATAAGTTTAGTCACAGGCCAACTACCAAGATTAATTTAATATTTATTATATGAACGATAACATTAAACTAACATTATACTTTATCCTACGTAGATTATAAAGTGACGGATCCAATACCTCACTGTAATGTTTTATTAAAATAATTTAAAGTTATGTCTAGATTGATTTTATCTATCACTATATTTGAATTGAAATATTTTCATAAATTATAATAAAACACAAATCAAGGTATGAGTACTTAATTGAGATAATGAAAAATTACAAAATTAATATGAGAGTTTTTTAGGATGCATGTTTAAACAAATTTAATGTGACTGACTGATCGTGAATGCTCGATGTTTTAGTTTTTAGAATACTCAAAACTGGCGGTCTGTCACAGCCCTGCTTTTAGCTGATTTCATATAATATTTTCGTTGAACTGGCAACAGTGCCCTAGAAATTAGAATGACACATGTGACAAGATCAACTTACATAACTTGAAAAACATGATTTTCGGTAATAAGAGTTGTACCAGTTTTTTATGACGCGAACGGTACTTTAGCCACTGGATTTTACCGGAAAACTATATAAATTTTTAAAGTTTTTTTTTGAAAGTTAGAAAATAAGTAAAACCAACCCCAAGAACAATGTGTTACATTTTTGCTGGTTTTGTCATACCCAATGATTTGGATCTCAATATCCTTGGATTGCATCTACAATTCTTAGGGGATAATTATCCCTGCGAGAGGGGCAAGGTTTACTGGTTCCACTAGCCTGGACTGACTGGTTTCGCCCTCGCGGATTTACAAGAGGGTAGGGAGATTTTGGGAGGAAGGGGATTAAGGACTTCTCGGTCTCAGGTCCTGTAAATAGTGAGAGGCTATGGGCTTACGTTAGGAGCCGGAGCACTGCATAAGCGAAAAATGTGTGTCTCTTCTAGTCTCTACCTGTAACGGCCGGAAAGAACAAAAAAACAAATTTCGAGTTTACAATGTATTAAATAGACTGTATACTACAACTAAGATAAAAAAATATCAGTTATGGCCAATAATGTTTCGATCAGGCGCGAAGGGAGACGAGAAGAGACAAAGCAAGGAATTAAAGGGCGGACAATTCCGTATTATTAGATATACCTTGGGTTAGTATATAGATCTTAGTTACCTTCGCGTATTTAGGCTCTAGCTAATGAATACGCCTCTAGTCCTACAGGGATTCAAGGTCCGTCAGTTGAAACACGGCGTGCTATCGTGAACTTTCGACTCTACAGATACCGGCACTTCTACGTCACACTATCCCGTCGAATTAAATAGCGCGCTCACTGGCTGCGTATCGTCCCGATCTCCCGTCCTTCTTGCGTGGGGCGCTCTCGACTGCCACCTTCCCACTAGTCTTCGCTGGCCCGCTTCGTTCGGTTTTTTATGAGCCCGTATTCTCTCAGCCCTCACAAATATAGTGAGATTGAATTTAGCTCCATTTTTTATTCGGTCAAAGAAGAGTTTTTGGATTGTAATTGGATTAATTCTTGGACAGAAAGAGTTTGAGATTCTTCAGAATCTGCGTCGTTTCCATGGTCTTCCGCAATGGAAGACGTGGCCGAATATCATTAGCTATATACAGCGTATCTCTCTTGGTAATTATACACACCAAATTGTATGCAGTTTTTATATCATTTTTAAGTGAGAATATTGCCGCAGATGAATGTTTACATATTTTTCCTGACTTGCTTAGGCTACAGGTACATAATCCTCTAATGATGTCTACTGTTTGCTCTTCCTACTTTTAAATGGAAGCATTTTTTAAGGAAAGAACTACAATATCTTCCACTGTCAAAATCTGTTAGTCTCTCTGTTTCAAGTACAGTTCATAAGGAGTTATGATAAAATCCATTAATTATGTAAGATTAAAAGTCAATGTTCTATTTCGTACACTATTTAGTCTTTTAAAATTCTGAATACTATTTCAATACAATTAAAAAATAAACAAAACATAAAACGTAAAAATTTCAGGTTATGGTGACTCGTAAATCACGCTTAAATTAGGACCAATAGGAGGTTCATATTTATTTTCCTCTGCCGTACGTTGTGGGATCGGTGAATATGGGTCCGGTGACTATGGCACAACCTGCTCAAATGCCAATCTCACGGCGATAAACAGCGACAGCGGAAAAAGTCAGTCCTTCCACGATATTTTTGAATGTGGTGTACCAAATGTTATAGGTTGACGCTTATGTTGTTTAGGTTGACGCTTTTAGAAACCAAAAGTATTGTGGGACTAAATGGACTGTCATAAATACCATGTTGATCAGACACTGGCACTTCATGTTTTATTTATGATTTAATTGGGATTAATACAATATTAAAATGCTTGCGCTAAATAATTATAAAATTCGTTAGAATTGCACAAAAATATTAATATTGTTAAAGAAATTTTAGTTCATACTTACATTTGCAACCGCCACTTCCACTTCCAAAGTAGCAAATCGTCTTCCGATGCAAGAACGGGCACCATGTCCAAACGGCATGTAGGCGAAAGAATGAGCATTTTTCGCAGAGTACTCGTTACTGACAGATCGTAACCATCTTTCTGGCATATATCTAGAAGGTTCTTTAAAATTTTTGTCTATCAAAGTTGATGCATAAAAATGCATTGGCAGTACATCCGTCTAAAACAAAAAATAAGTATTCTAAAAATCATATCGATGGCTTTATTCCAAATGTGGCTAACTTCAATTTTTCCATTTTTGTTGAGCTATTTACACAGTAAACCGCATAATTATTTTAAGTTTTGTTTCAAATGTGGCGAATTTCATTAATTTTAACCTTGGCGCCAGAATATATAGAATCATTAGTATCTACGTACACAATGAACGTAGTTCGCAATTCCATATGTAGCTAGTAACACATAGCCACCTTTGGAATGGACATCTTTCGATGTAGGTGAAGTTAGCGCCATTTTTTTTATTATAATTTCTGGTACAGTGAACATACCATAGGTTGTTCTGTGGAAACGAATATTCAAAACATTGTGGTAACGTAGAGCTTGATGGGGAACATTAAAGTTAAACTGGCTTAACAGGGCAATCAATAAATCCATGTATGATCTTATATATAAATATAGCTCCTGACATATCATGACGGCTCTTGAGTGAGGGTAAAGATAATAAGGACAAATGTAGCTACGTGCATTTTATTACGAAAAACCTTCCCCAGACGAATAATTTAAAGAACTATTTATTATTCTTATATCTAAAGTGTTTGTCAGTATTAAGCCGCGTTTACACGATGACAATTGGCGAGACAATTGTCAGAAGACAACTGACTGGCATGAAATTATTGTCTTCGTCTAAACACTTCAGGCCAATTGCCTTGCCAACTGCCCTCACAATTGGCCCAAAATTCAGTTGTCTCCGGGAGTAGACTGAGGACAATGAGCTGCGCCCAGTGAGCCCCCCCATCACTCGAAATCTCAATTGTCGCGACAATTGGCGCTGTGTTAACGGTGTAGGCCAGTAGTGCTGTCTTGTTTTTTGCCAGTTCCCTCACCGGACACAACAGATGACGAGCAGTCGGCCATGTTTTAGCTGTCTACTGCCATGGTAATAGTTGGCCCCGTATAAACATCTTCTCGTTCAACTGGACTGGCCTCCGACAATCCGCAACCACGTGATGACAATTGTTCAATGACAATTGTCTCGCCAATTGTCATCGTGTAAACGCGGCTTTACTACCAAATATTTTATAGAGAAACAATAATTCAATTTGAAAGACCTGATTTGATCGACAGGGTTAAACTTTAAATTTCGTTTAACCGAAAACGACGATTTTGTAGTTAGTCACTTTTGGAACCAGGCCATCGATATGTAACCCACCATAGATATCGGACATGGAACACGACTTCCTTTTTTCGGGTGGTTAGCAAGTTAGTCACTCCCATGCAAAAAAATTCAAAACAAATATTAATATAATCTAACTTTTTTAAATAACAATTGTTTGATATATCTTTAAAACAGAATTAAAACATAAATTACTTTTTGCTACTTTTATAACATAGTCAGAAAATATATTTGTTAGGAATGTGTTAAAACTCTGATATCAACTCTATTTTTAATTCCACCTTTTAGTTACACTTCTTTGGATGTCTGCTTCTGTCGATGTATTGCTACATTATCTGCAAATGCACAATATGATGTCGCTGTTTGTTGTATTTTTCTTTTTTTTTTTGGTCAATTATCTGTATTTTGGTTTCAAAAACGTTTTGTTTTTTACATATCCAGTAATTTAGCAAACAATTAAAAATTAAGTACTTACCCCCTTTGGGACTTGGTAACCTCCTATTATCATGTTCTTTGAAGTAGTTCTGATGCCGCTGATAGCAACTGGAGCAATCCTACTACTCTCTTTCACTGCAGCTCTTAAGTATTGCATTTCAGATAACTTTTCGTCTGTTAACACCGTGTCTTTTTCTGGGAGGTATTTTAATATTTCTTCACGGAGTATGCTTTGCTTCTCTGGATTTTTGGCCAGAAAGTATAATACCGCTCCAAGAGTTTTTCCCGTCTGAAAAACATTTAATTTTATTTAATTTCTTTAATTTTAGTAAAAAACCGTTATGTTAGAATAAACTTAGTATGACATTATAATTGGAGGGATTATGTTGATGGAATGAACCAAAAAATAATTTTAAAATGGGTAATAATAACTAATACCACTTATAACAATAAAACAGTTTTAACGATAAGTTCAGTCTTCCCTAAACTCAAAGATAAAACATTAAAATATAATATGTCTAACACTGTATAGTATTCCTTGTACAAATTGTAATTTACAATACATTGGCCATTCTTCAAGGCGATTAAAGGACCATATCACCTACCACAAGAGTGATTGAAGAAATATTCAGATAGGTGTAGTTTATCTGTGCTCGTTAACCAAAACGATCACACAATGAATTACATACAAGCCAAGGTATTAGCAATTGAAAACAATTCTTTTAAAAGATTGACTTGATTGATTTAATTCAACAAAGCGATAGCAGCTTTTGCTAGAAGATTTAATCTTTTACACATTTCGCAGAGACCAGAGGACAGAAAACGATATTATTATATCGATTTCGTTCATGGCCGCCAAAGCAGGTGGCGCCTTTGTACGCTAACCACTGCGGTGGTGAAGCTTTAGGAGACATTCGTTGGAGTTTGAATTTGTATCAGCCCAAGTGTCTGATGAGGCTGGGATAGGCCGAAATGAGTCATAACACTTTATTGATATATATATATATATATATATATATATATATATATTATAGCTTATATTTGAATGAATATATCCATACCTTTACCGTTTTTTTTTAAATATTTTAGTTACCGTATCAACTCCTGCTGTTATCATATCCATAGTCATGATAAATGCAGTTTGCTTATCCACTTTGAGTAATCGCTGCAGTACGCCAAGCTCATCATCTGGTACGTTTTGATCTTTAAATGATGCTAAAGATTCGTCAATCATTCTGGAGAGAATACTAAAATGGAACAAAAGCAGTTACGAGTATATTCTCTAAAATAAACGTGGACAAACTGTTAAAGGGACAACAAATTTGCTGATAGAGTTCGGTTCTGCATCGATAATTATAATGTTGTATTCAATATGGGCTCCGAATATTTTTAACATTAATAAAGTTTAATGTAAGTTATAAATTGTGAATCTTAGTGATATATTGAAATAAACTGTAAGTGTACAAACTCCTTACATAACATCCAGTTAAATTAGCATTAAAGTCAGCAAATTGCAATTATTTGTTATTGTTGTCAATAAACAAATCCAGTTTTACCAGCAAATAACCGCTTTTAGTAAAGACCGATATACCTGTTTTAGCAGGTGTACAGAGTCGGACTTACCTTTCACGAACGTTTATCGAAATGAATTCAAACATGGAATCACACAACAGTTCTACAATACAAGACCATCAAAATCAAATAAACACATCACAGTCATACTCTTCGGCAGCGTGGAGAGTACAATTTCCTTTAAAGTCCCAAGCAATTATCTTTAGTGCCTTAGAAAACACCAAACTTCAAGACTACCTTCCCCCACTACAAACCCTTCTCAGTGTGAACAAATGTCTATTTCTAATATCCCGGAGATACCGAATAAAGTAGATGCATCAAATAAGGACAGTCACATAATTAATCAACCAAAAAGAAACTTTGATGACATTATTTAACCTGAAGCAGATCCATCTTCAAAAGAATGTAACATTTTTCCACCACCTAAAGTCGAAGCAAAATCTAAAAAAGCTAAAATTAGTTCAGCAAGCACTTCTGAATGCTCATTTTCTCTCTTACTTGTCCCTGCTAAAAACTTCATAGAAAGCCACCCTCTACTTTTCCCTCTAAACGTTAATCAACTTAACATGCTCCTAATCAATATCACGGGGTCAGCAGATCCTATAACCACAATTCAAGAATATACCACAGACTTACCAGCTTTGTCCTATATGCTCAGTCAAGTTTATCCCCATTTAAAGGAAAGATCCATAAAACGTAAATTCACGTCCATAATGAAAAAAATCCGTATTTATATTAGCAGTGAGACATCGGAAGCGGAAAGTGACACATCTCAGTTAAGCCAACATTAATTAAAAACACCCCTTGTCTAGTCCTTTCTGACTCTCTCAGCGCAGTCAAAGCTATGCAAAATGTATACCCTAAACACCCCATTGAGAAAATTATCAGGGCCGAATTATTGAAAGCTCAAGAAAATTTCAGAAGAGTCCACTTCCTATGGATACCATCTCATATAGGCATAGAAGGGAATGAAGAAGCAGATACTAGTGCGCGTAACGCTATCACCAGTGACACATCAGAAACAGAGTGTCGGAGTATCGCAGGCGATCTAAAAGTTTATTTCAAAAATAAGGTGTTAAGTGCGTGTAATCGGGAGTGGAATGACTCTAGTTCGAAACTCAGAACCATCCAAAGTGATATTTTTTCATGGAAGTCCACAGCCAGAAGTAGAAGATGCCAAACTATTATTACACGTCTACGACTTGGACACTCTAGGTATACTCATGCCTATCTCTTATCTTCTCAAATAGTGAACCTCCAAAATTCGAAACATGCAATACAGTAGGCAGTATAAAGCACTTCTTGATAGACTGTCCTAAATATGTAAATCAAAGACAGTTTTATAATTTGCCAAATAACCTGAAAGCACTCCGCAACAAAAGTTTAGTTCCGAACAATTTATTAGGTTACTTAAAATGTATAAATATGTTACACAAAATTTAACTTAATTAATTGTTACAAATGTTTAATTGTTCTCAAATTGTAATTAATTGTTACAATGAATTTTTTATGTTATAAACGCGGTTTTTCATCTTTTACATCACACAAATTCTATTATGTGCTACAAAAATTGATTATCCTTTAGAAGAGTATAAAGAAGTATGTCACAAATGAAACTGTGACTGAGATTCTTAAAATTAAACGCCTTTCGTTTTCAAGATTAAAGGCGTTGAAGAAACAAACGTTACACATTTTTTACGATTTTGCCGAAACTACTTGCAATATTGTAATGAAATTTTAAACGAATATTTTTTGGAAGCTGATGCATCCCATGAATTTGTTTTTATATCTGACTTTCATAAAGGGCGCTAGCTACCAGATTCGTACCAAGTATTATTCAACATAACATCATTCAATTTTTCGAAACCTTGTAACTGTGTACCATTTTCGAAATATTTTGATTTAGAAAATATGAAGTAATAACTGATGCTGGTTTAAAGTAATGATAAAGTTCTAATAGGTATATCTCCATTTTCTCTAAGTTTGCCATGCAAAATTGACATTTATTAATGACGACAAGTCAACAATAATTAGATTTTTGCGACCTTGTTTTTTGGAAAATTAGATATTGTTAATAAAAATTTAGATACAGAAGCTGAAATGCGTCTCACTCATCACTATCAATTAATACTTCAACAAGAATTGTTTTATTTTTAATGTCAACTCCACTCAATAAGAACGAATTAAACTTTTACTCACCCATGCATATAGTCAAGATTATTACAATAGTCTTTAAGCCTCTTGGAGGGAAGATACTTCCAATATGGTGGCATGTTTTCTAAATAGAAACTTTGATCGAAGAACTTCAATACGGATAGAACCAATTTGTTGGTTTCTGAGTTTTTGTCTATATTGGCATCAAGAGCTCCTAAAAACGAGATTTTCATAAATTAAATAGCCTTCTTGATTTACATACTGATGCCGGGTTCATAAATCTAAATTTATACTGGAATAATTCCTAGAGTAAGTCCTGTAATAATTCATTTAAATTATGAAATAACCGACCAACAAAAACGAATAAGGGAACTACTTTAAAACGTATTTTTCAGTTGACATTATTTTAAAAATTAATATTAACAGGTTAAACGCCATGACGGTCTCTAGGGACCGATGTTATACTATTGCCCCGGGCCAGAGCGGTCCGCCGGGACCGCTTTGTTATGCTTTCAGTGTTTTTTTTTCTGCGGGCCAAGGAACTGACAATTTCATTTATATTCTCGGATCCAATGGACCCCTAGGCGTACTTACAGCTTAGGCTTAGGTATAAGAGTTTATATGTATGTTTTTTTATCCAAACAATAAAACAATAATTTTTGTGTATGTAATATATAGTCTCCCGTTTTATACCGCTGTCGCGGCTTTGGGAGTATAGCAGGGTAGTCTGCTATATCTAGGGCCTACGGTATACAAGGAAGGTAACATGGCCAGTGCTACGCTTCAACCGTCTATTATTACCCCTGGTTTTACCCAAGGTACTCATTTTTATTGAGACTGAGTCGACCTGGGGCCTATAGACATTTTTAAAATGTCTAGATGTTCTTGCCGGCGGTAGGATTCGAACTCCGGACCACCGGCTTACGAGGCAAGCATCCTACCGCTTGCGCTACGCAGGCCCTTTTTTTGTGTATGTATATTTAGAAAAACTACAGAAATAAACATTTAATTGTGAAACAAAATAATGAATTCATTTGTGACTGGAATTAAAACATTCAATGCACACATATTCGTCACAATCTTTACAGAATGTATTAACTTCTTTTACGTTTATTTTTGGATATTTTTCCTTCTCTTTTTTTCTGTTAACATCCTTTGCAATACTTTTTTATTTTATGTGAAGGCCCTTCTTTTTTGCCAAAAATATAAAATATGTTCAGATTTTCGCTTTTTTTTAGGTGTTTCATTTGGCATATTTTCTTTGTATTTTTTTCATAAATCAACATTTCTTTGTACACTTTTTGCGAAACTCAGTAATAGATATACGGTAAACAGTACTTCAATTGCAACTTTGCAGTGCCACTTTATACTCTTTCTAAAAGCTGAATTATAGGATGCTATTCGATCAGAAAGGTCTATGGAACTTTTGCCTTTGTTGTACTCCAGAACAACAGTTGGCTTATACTTTGTTTGGTCCCTGACTTTTACTTCTTCCATTGAATCTGTATGTCTTGTCGAGTAAAGTAAGACATGGCTTTTGTCACGCCATTTCATAACACAAATTCCCTTAAAAATAAAAAACACACCACAAGAGGTGTGTTTGTCCATCTAAAAATTTGTTTGCTAGATCTAAACTTGTATATTAATTATCGGTAACTACTGGTCTTCCTGCATCCAAAACAGTTGTTCAGAAAGAGTCATTACAATATTTGTAGAAACACTGGCTCCCGCGTCTTGTTGTTTTCAGCAATAAATCTAAATCTTTATGTTTCATGTATACCGCCACCCCCGCAGAGCACAGTTTGAATATTTTTAATCCATATTTGTGGGTCTTAAGCAGTAAGTATTGCTTAAATATGAGGCGTCCTTGAAATGGAATAAGCAATTCATCTATGCAAAATGTATTTCCTCACTTATTTCCTTACCTCTTGATATTTTTTTTACAAGTGTATCAACAAGAGACTGAATTTTAAATGTGCGATCACCTGGTGGACACATTGTATTATCTGTAAAATGCCAAACCTGCATCAATAACTCAAACCGATTTCGACTCATCATCTTTGGTACAAAGCTACTGTATAATGTATTTCGTTTCCAGTAATGACGTATTCTATAATGACGAAGTCAGTACTTGAGTCGCATAAAGGTTTGATTGGTGAACCATGGTCATATATACAAACATATGGTTAAATGTAAAAAAATAATCAAATGGGGTTTCATTGACCAAAACTGCTGCAAATTATGGTCATATTTCTTTCGACTCATGGTAAGTAGGTAAAAAAAATTGGTTCACTCTATTTGTTCTTTCAAATTTAAACCAATGTTATTTGTGTCTTTTATTGTTTGGGAATCCTCCATCAAATCAGACGAAAACCATTACAATAAAACAAGACAGGACAAGCATTTTAGCTGGACAGCGGAGGGCCCGCTAGTGCTATACCAATAAAATTATACTCTGATGAGTATGGATGGCTGACGAACTAATTTCAGATTACAGTCACTCTTTAAATGCTAAAGATATGTATTTTAAATAAATATTGAAATTAAAGATTGTGATAGAATAAGAAAAAATACGATACCTAATGGTCTGTTTAAAGAAATAATCGCAACTGACTCCAATGCCCATTTATACAGATCTTTCTCAAAATCTTCAGACGTTGTATTAGTCCCACTATTTTTCATGCGATATGCAATAAGCTTCATGAGGTCCTTAGCTGCTCCATCCATTCTTGTGGTGTACTGCTGAATTGTTTTAGGTTGCATTAATATTGGATTCACGATTGCTCTTAATTTATACCATTCCTCACCTTGTCTAAAATAACACAAAGCTTTCATTATAGATATATGTTCATTGATCACTTTAACAGTGTAATAGAAACGTTTCTTTAGTGCATAGTGAACACATATTTCTCTTCAGCGCAGTCAAAAAACATTTTATTAGACTGTTCTTGCATAAAACGAACAAAGCTAACATTTAAGACAAGAAAATCGGTTCAAATTCGAATGTGTTTGTAATTTACATACAGATATCATTATTAAGCCAAGGACGTCCACTGCTGAACATAAGTCTCTCTAAGTCTCTTCTAATTTTAATAAAGATATCGTTTTTCAATGGTTAACCGTGAATCGGCGCAAAGGGTTATTCCTATACCTGGTTCACAATTTGTTGATAGCTCACTACAATTTTAACCCTAATTAGAAAACTGAAATACAGAGAGGATAAGTAATACGATATAATAGTAAAAACCAACCTAAAACTGACGGTTTAAGACGTTTTCGACTAACCCACCTTATATCTGAAGGAATACAATACCTTATAATCCTATTACGGGGGTATTTTGAATGGTTAGAGATGAACGACCAGTGTCGTAGAGTATATGATTGAAACATTTATTTGAACTAAATAAATATATTTTTTAAATTGTACTTATGTAAATTGTATTTTTTAATAAAACTTATTTATTTTATTCAAAAATAAAAAGTTTCTTGCCATTTGTAAAAGATACATTCATTTAATTAAGGAAAAAGGCGCCAAATGTCGC
This sequence comes from Diabrotica undecimpunctata, assembly GCF_040954645.1. Taxonomy (NCBI): domain Eukaryota; kingdom Metazoa; phylum Arthropoda; class Insecta; order Coleoptera; family Chrysomelidae; genus Diabrotica; species Diabrotica undecimpunctata. Next base: position 6,934,451 of record NC_092808.1, on the reverse strand, counting down.
CTGGCAAAATTTCCAATGTGTTTTAAATGTATCCATTATTTTCGAATCCGGAGAAAACTAATAAATATTTTTGAAAAATTTAAACGCAGAATGAAAGATTACATTATTACTCAGGGCAGAAAGTCCCTGAAAACTTCTACAGTGTTTATTTTAATATGTTATGTAACAGGGGTGAAAATAAAAGAGAAAATATAGTATAATTTTTAATTGAAAATGTTGCATGCAAAAGAAACTTTTTATTTATTCTAAAAAATATTTCATTCTGCTTTTAAATTTTTCAAAAATGCTTTTTAGTTTTCTCAGGATTTGAAAAAAAAATGGATACATTTAAAACACATTGAACATTTTGACAGGCGACATTTTGCGCCTTTCCCCTTTAATACCTTACGATTACAACTACTATTACTTACCTTATATAATTACGATTAGAAAACTATTCAAATTCAAAATAAATAGGATCAACTTCGGAATCCGAATCGTCTTGAGGGTTAATAATTAGGTTAATAATCTCTACGGTCGCATCAATTATGTTATCAAGATCCCACATTTTTTGTTCTTCTTCTATTACATGTCTTACTGCATCTTTCCAGTTTTGTTTTGTAATATGTTATAAAGACTCGTATAACAATTCACGTACAACTTGTATTTTATATGACGTATTTTTTCTAGCCACATAACTTTTTATTTGTGCTCAAATGAGTTCAATTGGATTTATTTCGCAGTGGTAGAGTGGAAGTCTAAAGACTGTGATGTTTCGCCTTTCCGCCATTTTGTCAACTACGTATTTCTTGAACTTAGATTTGTGTTGCCGGGCAATTTTTAAAAGTTCTGCTTTTACCATTCCATCTTCGTAAGGCAGATACTTATTCCGCAGCCAGTCAAGAATATCCTGTTTCTTCCACGCATTCGTTAGAAGTCTTTCTACTAGTCGTGAATGATAAGGTGCATTATCTAATACTATAATTGAATTTGGTGGTATGTGTTCAATAATTTGCTCAAAATACTCTTCGAAAACATCAGCTGTCATCTCCTCGTGATAGTCTTTTGTGCTTTTGGAATGAAATTCCAACAAACCATGCTTAACAAATCCTTTTTCACTGCCAATGTGAGAAATTATTAATCTACTGCCTTTACCAGAAGGTGGGGAGATACCAGTAGACCAACCTTCCATAAAGGCTTGCCTGGAGCTTAATATATTTTTATCTGACCAAATTTTTTTTAGAGTATGACCTGAGTTTACCCACGTTTCATCCTGGTAGAAGATGGGCCTTTCTTCAGCCCGGAATTTTCGTATGAATCTTAGATAATTTCTTCTCCAACATCATCTTCTCCTCCCGGTCAATCAAAAGTGATTTTCGGTCTGATTTCTCCCACCGGAAATTTAATTCTTTTAAAACTTGCCACAATTTAGTTCGTCCGATATTAGGCAAATTCGGGTCGTCTCTAACTTCTTGTAAAATTTTGTTTAGGTTTGGTATTTCTTTTTTGAAAAAAAATCCATGAATTTTCCTTCGAATACCATTTTTGGCAAATTCATCAATTTCAATAGGCTTTTTCCCTCTCTTTAAGTGTTCGTTTGTGTTTAGGTTAGCTATACCGTGTTTTTTCTTTCTGATAGGAACCTATATAAAGTTGACTCTCCTACGCCAGTCATGTTGGCACAACTTTCGACTATGTTGCGAACAGTGTTTGTGGGATTCTGAGAAACCAGAGCATCGTGAACATTCAGGACAATAGTCTTCTCTCTTGGTGAATAGACAGACTTACTGACTGTACGCAACAGTACCGGTGTAAAACTTGATGATGAAGCCATCACAAACAATACAACAAAACGAGCACGAGCGAAAGGTACGTATATGTTCGTAGGTATATGGAATAAAAAATCACTCACGCACTGCATATAATTTACAAAAGAAATATTCGAGACGCTAATTACTGCCGTAGACGCGGAAACACCGACGAGCCGTGAATTACATGCGATCAAAAACGTACTAAACAAAAAAATTGTTTTCGTTCGTAACAACTTCACCCTTTCAAGTTAAGTTTCGAATATAATAATATTATTAAAAATCTGGGGAATTCCATCTTAATTATCTTGCAACGAATAGTACCTTCGAATATGAATTCCAGGTTTTCTAGTAAAGTGATTAAACGCGAAGATTAGTATTGAAATATCCAAAGAGATGAGGTATTCTTATTTACAAAATTGTTAATGGTTAAATTCTTATTTTTATTAATATAATATAATAACCAACATTAGTCGTGAAAGTTTTAATTGTTTTTTTGCTAAATATATTAGTATTAAAATATTATCAATATTATATATAACAATATTAAAACATTATATTATTATTTAATGAATAAACACCTTAGGAACGCCTATGATTTACGACCGTTTTATGAGTTTGAGGCATATTTCGTGCTCTCAACAATTTGTGAACGAAGAATAGCGTCGTTCAACAGCCTCCAGTAAGAGGTTTGAATTTGCGGTTCACCTAATTTGCGATCAAAGAGAGGTCTCCCGACTTCTTGTTACTTCGTATAGATGCCGTTTCTAGCATACCAGGCTGTTATTATAATTATAATGGTCAAATACTAGTCTACATTTCATTTTAGTTTGAACTTCCACAAGTGTTCCTGATGAGGAGTTGAATAACTCGAAACACGTGTAAAACAATGGTGGAATTCGAAATGAAATGAAATGCAATCTTTTACTTTCATTTTAACGTCTTTTTTTACGTAAAGACCGAAAAAGATAGCGTTTTTCAAGAGTGAACCGTAGATGCACGTCGGAGTAAAAGGTTATTCAAAGAGTCTTTTAACTTCAATTTGCGGTTCACCTAACGAAACCATATTTCGTATGCTTTGACTGATGACGCATGCATAAAGATTTACGGTCCCGACTATTGCTTAACGCCTACAATATTTTTACAGTAAATACAAAAAAAACTTACGATAAAGCAAGTCCCAGGTTTCCTTTAAATAAATCTTTTCTTAATTTACGTCGATAATAGAAAATCGCGTCCATAAGAAATCTGGTAGGGAACGGGCCGCTGTTGCGAAGAATCTGTAAAAATAATATTAGGTATTTCGTATTAGAAGAAAAAACACAGAAATACATGTTACATAATGCAGTAGGCCTACAAATGTATAAGGAATTTTTCCTACTTTATTTCCATTACTGTTCAATGCTAACTTCATCGACCTCTCGTTTATATTTCATTGGTCCTTTACTGATTACTATTGTTCTAGTTTTCCGAGTTGAAATCATTATGTTAAATTTTCTTGCTCTTGTATTAAATCTATAAACTAGGCTTTGAAGGCTATCTTCATTTTGGGCTATCAGTATTGAATCGTCTGCGTAACAGAGTATTTTAATTTCATTATTTCCCATTCTGTATCCTCTTCTTTTATTGACACTCTTTTTAACTTCATCCACGATTAGATTAAATAGCATAGAGCTTTTTCCTCTGCCTTACTGCATTGCTTGTATCTATAAGTTCCGTAAGTTGGCCATCTATTCTGACTTCCATTTATTGTTTTGACCGACTTTTTCAATTGTTTTTATAATATCCAGCGGGATTTCTTTATTATACGAGATATGAACACCTTTAAATCTTACTCTGTCCTAAGTGCCTTCTTCAAGTCGATCAAAGATTTATCTGTCTGTAATCTGTTTTAGGACGAATATTGCATCTGAGCGAAAAAAAGATAAATAAATAAGGGTTCATAGTATTCCAGATAAGATATTTTAAAGTTCGCCACTCACACCATTTTTGGGCCATTTTGCCTATTTTTCACAAACATTATTCTATAAATTTTTTACGCAGTTTTAGGTTTATGCAATGAAAAAATTATTTGCCTTTAAAATACTCTATTGTAAAAGATTCTAGGATCAATTTTAAGCAAGATATGTTTCCTTTTTAGATGTATTTTGTAATATGTATACTAATAATAGTTTCCTCTGAAGACGCTGGTACTCTAATACACAAACAACGAGATCTAATAGCAGGTATTATCCTTTGTATTAATGTTGCACAAAGTATTATACGACAGTTTGCAATATACTTTTTCATAGTTCTTCTTAAGGCATGTTGGGCATCTTTTGTAAGGTCATCAGTAGACTTCGGCAAATATGCATATTGCATATTTTATGCAAATATTCCATATTTTGGCATATTTGTATAAAAGTTTGCATAAAGTGCATAAAAGTTCAGATTTTTATACTGTATTTGAACATTTTTAAACATACCAATTTATTTCAATTCTTATATAAAATTTTGTAGTCATTTTAATCAAGAAATGATCTAAGTACGTAATCTCTACAGGTACAAAACATTCACAATTTCAAAGAAGATCAGTTTAAGTAGCCCTCAACATTCTTAGAAAGTCTCGGTCACTGAGGCATTCAGTTATTGGATAATCGCTAAGGGTTCGCTCATTTGCATTTTATGATCTAATCCCCAAATCTATCTACAATTTATTGTATCTTAACAGCAGGTAAACGGCTAATAGTTTTGTTCCTAATTTAGGGATTTTCCAAAATCTCCCAGTTTATTGAATTAGGTACCTAAACATTTCTAATTTGATGCTCAGATTTGTAAATCATTTTTGTTTTGATATTCAAAGCGTAAACACTCGTTGTGCGTAACAAAAAGGAAGATTGTGATTTTATAATGCCTAAAACAACCAGTGCTTCAACTTGGATTAAACCTTATAAAGAGCTGTCTATGGACATGGGAAAAATCTACTGTTCAGTCTGTGGCAAAATTGTAAGTATCTAATATTTTCTATTAAATATCTAATATTTCATACATACAGGGTGTTTCCAAATGACACTTACAACGTTTGACTGTAGATACTTCTCGAAAAATTGAACAAAACGATATAGTTAATGAGGGGTCAAACTTATTTACTTTTCGAGATACAGGGTATTAAAATTTAAAAAAATTAAATTCTTTTAGTTAATAACAACAGTAACTTTAAAACCAATAAACGTATTTACTTGAAATTTAGTACTCGTAGGTTGTTTTTAAATGAAAAATAGCTTCCTTTAGTGAGAAAAAATTGTCCATGGTACAATACAATGGTGTGTATTTAGAAAAATTTTTCACCTTTACTTTTTTTTATGAAGTCAGCTATTCTAAAACACAATTATTTTTATTGTAATTGAATTAACAAAAAAAAAACTTTTGTTGAATTTTAAAATAAGTTATATGATGTACCAATGGTTAGTAACAAAAACTAGTTTGTGGATTAATACTGCATTTAAAACACTTAGCGAGTGTTTTTTTTTCCAAACCAGTTATTTGATTAACCAAAAACACCTTGTATATTTTTATATTTTAAAGGTTGGGTTAAAATAAAGGTTTTTATTTTTATTTATAGATAGCATGTGAGAAGAAATTTCAGATAGACCAACATGTGAGAACTGCTTCACACATAGCAAAAAAAGGAAAAATAGGAGGAAAACATCAAACTTCAATGGCTAAATGTTTCCAATCTACTTCAAAAAAATTAGATGAGCAAGAAACTTTTAATGAAGACTTGTGTCGCGCATTAGTGTCTGCAAACATACCGCTTTCAAAATTAGCAAATGTAAATTTTAGTTCGTTTCTAAAAAAATATTGCAAACTTAATGTTCCAAGTGATCGTTCTCTAAGAAGAAATAATGTGAACGGGCTATACTCGTCTGTGTTAATTAATATTAAGGAAGAAATTGCCGATAATTATTTTTACATATCTGTAAACGAAACCACTGATTCCTCAGGAAAGTATATTGCTCATTTATTGATTGGTGTTCTTAAAGAAGATACCTTACCAAAATCTCATCTTATTTCATGCCAGCAACTTGAGAAAACAAATGCTTTAACAATTTCGCGTTTTATACAAGAAACATTAGCAACTTTTTTTCTTCCGACAACTATTCCTTCTAATAAATTACTGCTTATTTTATCGGATGCTGCTCCTTATATGGTGAAAGCAGGACAAAATTTAAAAATATTTTTCCCAGATTTAATACATGTTACTTGTGTAGCGCATGGATTAAACAGAGTTGCAGAGGAAATACGAAAAAAGTTTCCTCTTGTAAATACCATGATATCCAGTGTCAAAAAAGTATTTCTTAAATCTCCTATAAGAATTCAACTTTATAAAGAAATGCTACCTAACATTCCTCTTCCACCACAACCTATTTTAACGCGATGGGGAACATGGTTAGAAGCAGCTAATTTTTATGCAGATCATTTTGTTAAAATAAAGAACATAATTGATACGTTAACAGATGAAAGTTCCCAATCTCTTTTGGATTCTAAACAAACTTTTCAGAGTAACTTGCTTCAACAAGAACTTTCATTTATAAAATCAAATTTTAGTTTTGTTCAAAAAACAATTACTCAGTTAGAATCACCAAAACTGTCATTGTTCGAAAGTACAGCATTAATAAAAGAATTTGCGTCATGTTGTCGGAACGATATTGGAAAAGAAATTTTAAAAAAATTTGAAGCTACTATGGAAAAAAATAAAGGTTACCATATTCTTTCTGAAGTAGTCAGTGTTCTAGCTGGAAATATTTCGGAAACAATTAATTTAGAACCAAATGTTTTGGTTAGTTTGAAAAATGCTCCCGTTACATCAGTTGATGTTGAACGAAGTTTTTCCATATATAAATATATGTACTCAGACAGAAGCCACAAGTTTTTGTTAGAAAATTTTGAACACCACTTGGTCATTTATTGTTACCATAATTCTAAATAAGTTTATTCATACTTAAAAATGATGTAGTTACTTAAAATAAATGTAAATCTTAATGAATAGTAGGAAATATTTAGTTATGTACACTTTTTTTTTTAAATAAAATTGTTACTATTTTACGATTTTTTTATTTATTTGTATGCATATTTTGTAAAATATTTGCATATTTTCGGGTAAACACGTGCATATTTATGCGCATATTTTCTACATTTTTATTTGCATATTTGCCGAAGTCTAGTCATCAGTAAGTACCATAACTTTAAATTCTCTTTGGGCAACGCTTTTTATTATATCCATAACCACAACTCTATCATAAGTACCTACATCACTAGGATTTACTTCTATGTGATAATTGCTGTTCAAAGTCATAATTTCCAACTTTTTGTTTGAAAGAGTGGTAAAATGCATCATTTCCATTTTTAATCTCTCTACTCCAGCAGCATATAATTTTTTCAACAAACACATAATTCGAGTCTTTTTACCAGCCCCAATGGACCATATATAAGCAAATGGGAGAAATGACCATATTTTGTAAGATTTTTCAAATTCACACTTTGCTCTGTGTGGTAATCTGCACTTGACAGGTCCTTAGAATGATATTTATCAGCCCACAACATAATCATTTTGCTTTTCGAATTAAAACAGTATTTTTAAATATTTATATTATTTATATTTTATATTAATTATTTATATCTAAAAGATATGTTTCTTTAAAATCTTCTATTTTTGAAGATTTTTTCTATCTTTTAAGCTATTTTTTAAATTTCTGATTAAACTTTTTTTGTACATTTAGGTATATGCATTAAGTAAAAGTGATAAGCAGAAAGATAAACTTTTATACAAAAGTTATTATATACTCACATATTCCATATCATCTGTATCATAAAGAAATATCTTATCTCTTCGTCCCCATATTCCTCCTAAACGTACTACATCCCCGTACCGTTTTTGAAATCTGAAATATAAATTTTATAATGTAAATAAACAATATTCTTTGTTTTTAATATTTTTTTTCGTTGTGACAAAGTCTTCGCCTTGTTGTAGTAAAACTCTTCAAATAAAAACACACTAGATGATAATTTAACACTTAACGAGCAATGGCATATCAGCGGCGGCCGGCCAGGTGAAGTAGGTGAAGTAGGTGAATGTGAGGTTCACCAAAAAAAAAATATAATTAAATTGAGACAAATAAATAAAAAATGAAAACAACATTATTATATCTAAATTCTGAAATCAATTATTTATTCTCTTTTAATTAATCTAAAAATTAAAAAAGACAACTAGCTTTATTAGCGGTACGTACTTGACGGTCAAGTCCTGACCTGTCTCACTAGCCGTGTATAATAGGATTCAGGAAGAGGTGAATATAATTTTTGAAATGCAAAATCCATCTGCATCAGCGTTCACGGTTGCCATGGCAACGTGACGTCAGCCTATCCTTAGTGATAGCTGAGAAAACTGGTACGTGCAGTTCCGCTTAAAAATATATTATTCGTCTTCACCCACTGTTGGATGTGTATTTGGTATTCCTATTTTTCGGAAATTTCTCTAAGCGACAATATTTTGAAATTTAGTCCATTATATAGATATTTTTATATAGTATAGTATTTATTAGTTTAGTTTAGTCACAATATTAATTTTATTTGTTTAGTGCACTTTATTAATACATTTCTCTGTGGTTTGTTTCGGATTTCGGATATAAAGTGTTCTCGTGGATTTCGTTTGGACAAAATTAATTTTAGAGAGACATGAATCCAATTAATGACTTCTTCTTCTTCTTCCTATGCCGTCTCCATTAACGGAGGTTGGCGACCACATTTCTAAAAATTTCTCTGTCTTTTGCAACGGGGAATAAATCGTCTACAGTCATGTTTGTCCAGTCTCAAATATTTCGAAGCCATGATTTCCTCTTTCTACCTATTCCCTTTTTGCCATCGACTCTACCCTGCATGATGACCTGCAGAAGACTATATTAAATGGTGGCTATTTAGGCTCCATTTAGGCATTGGAAAAATTAAGATAAAAGGGATGTTCTTTTACATTGTCGACCAACCAGTATTTTAAACATCTGCGTCTGATCCAGAGTGGTCGGCTGCAATCAGCATCTGACTTAGAGTGGGCGGCTGAATCGAAACTCACCAACCCCAGGCGTGGTGTTTTAATCGCCAAAAAACCCTCAATGAAATGTCGAGGTTCAGAACTAAAATACCCCAGGCAAGCAGAACTGAACAAGAAAAACTGTTTTCAAGTTATTAGGGCCATAAACTCTAAACATTTTTTTAACGAATTTTTTATGAGATTTGGGCGCGAAGTAGGTACCAAAACTCCGTTTGGCTCCGGCAAGCTTTCCTCATCTTCACTACTTTTTTAGGCCACGAGCCGCCGCTGTGGCATATTAATGTAGAAGAACAATCAAGGAAGCTGCAAATGATATCATAGAATATATAGTTAGTACCAGTGACGCAGTACAAAGCAGATGGTTTGAGCTCTTTAAAGGACTACTAAACCCTATTCATTCTACAAATTCCCAATCGCCAATAGAACCACGTGTAAGCCAAACAGGGTCGTACTGATGTACGACCTATATATCATATGATTTTTAAAAATATTTACTTTTGAAACTGTTAGTGTAAGAATTTCTTGAAATTTAGTCATTATATCACAATTAAACTAAACTCTAAAAAATAACACGACCAGTAAATAACTTAACAATAACTATAACATAAATATAACACAATATATTAACTTAAAAATCAACACGATACAATTAGAATTTAAAATGATGGCAAATTGGGATCTGTAACATGAGAATCTGTCTCGCTTACGGTAATAAATTATATTTTATAGCCTCTTGACGAATGAGACGGCGAATATCAACACGTGCTCATGTTTACTGATGGGAATTTGGTAAACGAATAAACTATAGTTACCGAAGTGGAAAATGATACGTCACCCCAAAGGCCAAGAAATAATACCCACATAGAAATTCCCTCAATATTAGAAGAGAGAAACTGAATCACACGTCTCAAAACTAACAAGTCCTCCAAGACAAGAGTCGACTGCATCACAGCAGAGCTCATCAAACATGAAGATAACAGCATTATACATCAAATTCATAGCGTAATAGTCAAAGTCTGGCAAGTAGAATAAATGTCAAAGGAATGGTGCACTTGAATCAGATATCCACTGAAAAAAAAGGAAATTTGTTGGAATGTTAAATTTATAGGTGTATAACTTTTCTGAACACTATCTTTTTGTATCTTTTGTTCAGTTTGAACTACCACAAGTGTTCCTGATCATCTACAGCGAAATATAGAGAAATAAAAGAAAAAAGAGTTTTTTTTTCAAATAACAGACCGCATACCCGATACACACCATTACAATAAATTGTTATATATATATATATATATATATATATATATATATATATATATATATATATATATATATATATATATATATTCAGGAATTCTACAGTATTCACTGCCTTCCCTCGCTCAACCGTTTCCATCTCTCTCTGTTGTCTCTTACTTACTCATGGCGTCGTCTACTTCGTTCCTCCAGAATCTTCAGGGTCGTCCTCTTTTCCTCCTTCCTATGGGGCTCCATTCGGTTATTCTCTTTATCCATCTGCTGTCACTAGTTCTTCTTACATGTCCATACCACTTTAATCTTTTTTGTTCTAGTATGTTAGTATGTCTGTTTCTATTGATATTCTTTGCTTCACTTCGTCATTACTTCTCCTATCCATTCTTGTTACTCTGCAGCATCTTCGCAGACATTCCATCTCTGTTGCTACTATCTTACTGCTGTTTTTCCTGTTTATAATTCAATTTTGAGCTCCATATGTCATAATATTTCGCACTAATGTTTTATAAATCTGTATTTTTGTGTTCATATTTAGGTGTCAATCCCACCATACTGTTAAGTTGTCGAATTGCTGTCCTTGTTTGTTCTAATCTTTGCTTAATTTCTTCCTCTGTTGTTGCCTTTTTCGTGATTATAAACCCCAAGTATTTGAATTTATCTTTTGTTTTGATTGTTACGTTGTCGTCAATCTGCAGGTCTTCTTGATCTTGTGCAATCACTACTTGATCATCTACAAAGCTTAACGTATATAGATATTCGTTTCGTACAGGTACTCCCATGCCTTAGCATTTTCTTTTCCACGTAATCAAGGCTTTCTCTAAGTATATTTTGAATAGGGTTGGACATGTGGAACAACCCTGCAGGAGTCCTATTGTTGCACTGAAGTATCCTATGATTCTTGTTCCCATTTTAATGGACACTTTATTTTCTTTATACAGAGCTTTTGCAGCTTCTATGAGTTCCATCTGTATTTCTAATTTGTACATTGCCTCCCATAGTTCTGACCTTGGTACAGAGTCATACGCCTTTCTCAGGTCCACAAATGCCAAATGTATATCTCCTTTTTATGCTTTTTTTCTTTTCCAACAGTTGTTCCAGTGTGTATATGTGGTGTATGCATGATATTCCTGTCGTGAAGCCTGTCTGATCCTCCCCGATTTTGTCTTTTATCACTTGCTTTATCTTTTCTCGCACTATCTTCCCATATAATCTTCCTAGTGATGATAATACGCTTATTTCTCTGTAGTTTTTGCATCGTTTTCTATCTCCTTTCTTAAATATAGATGTCATATATGCCTCCGTCCATTCCTTTGAAAGCTGTTCTCCATTTATGATTTTCTGAAATATCCATTTTATCATCCGGTGTAATTTTTTTGAGCCGTACTTTATAAGCTCAGGTGAGATGCCTCCAAGTCGCGGTGCGTTCTTATTTTTGATTGCTTTTATGGCCGTTCTCATTTTCCTATCTGTTATTTTTATTTCTTGTTCTTGGGGATCTGCTTCGTCTTCGTTGAACACGCAACAAAAAAGCGAACATTGCAAAGAAACTAGTACTTCCTTCCTTTTTAGGTCCAGTTCACTAATTAAGGCCAAGAAGATCCAGTTATACCAGGACTATGTTAGATTAGTAATATTGTACGCTGTCCCAGTATGGAGCTCGACATCGGAAACCAATTTGAAGAAGCTTAAAGCTACAGAAACGTCATCACAAGATCATCGATGGATCTACATGGGAAGAAAGAATAATAAATGCAACCATCAAAGAAAGGTTCGAGTATACACCACTGAGGGAGGTGACTGAGAAAAGGACAAGATGCCTCTTCCACCAAGCCACAAGAGGACTCCTTAAGACCAGGAATATCCTCGCCAAAAATTGGATCCAGAGAATATTCAGATCAAAACACAGATGATCGACCATATGATCAAGGTGTAGCCGGGTGGTTGCCGAAAACAGCTAATCAGTACGATGCTGAAAACTAGTACCTACAGAAAAAGAAGCTAAGGAGTCCACGATAGAAAAATTCAATGTCTGAGGGGAAGCAGATAAACCAGTAAACGGTGCAGAAGCGGGACGTCAAGAAAAAAGACTACGATATCTTATGTTGAAATATTTAAGTGTGAAATGTTAGTTATATTAATAGTCCAGTCGTCAAAGAGTTGACCCCTAAAAATTATACGAACAAGCTGAATTTTGTCGAGAATATTAATTTTGGGACCCCAAAAAAGATGCAAAAAAGTTTACCACTTTTACCCCCGGGCTTCCCACTAAAACCCCTCTAGTAGGGGACTAAAAACGCAAAAAATCGATTTACCAAGAATCTGTACGCTGTAGAAACAAATGTTTCAAATAAAAAATGTAACTGAGATAATTTTAAACAAAAATGTTTATTAGAACTTTTTGTGTAGAATGAACCGTTCTCTCAGAAACAACGCTTGCAGCGACCGTCGATTTTAAATGTGTTACACGCGCGAAATCAATGTTCAATAAAATTTGTATCAGCTCGACGGTAAAAATTCGATATCTTTTAATCAAAGTGTTCTATCGACGCAAATCAAGATGCGTTCTAAAGGTAAAGAATGCAGCTTTCGTATGCAGTTTTTTTATTTTGCCGCAAATACTTCAGTTTTCAATACATTCAGTTTTTATAAAGGTGTTAAATAAACGTGGCACGATTTTTGCCAGTTTTTACGATTCTCGTGAGATCAATAAAATTGATCACTTTCATTGACCAGTTATAGTAAAATTTCCATTTTTAAAAATCAATCTTTAAAACATATGACATGAAATTTCAATTTTGAGTTGTTCAAGAAAATACTTTGAGAAAGAAACTAAAAGAATTCTCGAAAGTGGGACCTAACTTAAGTTTAATATAAACATTTTCGGAAAGTTTATTTTTAAAGTGATAAGATTTTATACAATTATTAAGTGGAATATACCTTATCATTTGGCGAGATTACCTTTTTTAATTGCAGTGATAAGTAGGCTAATTAAACAGTTTGTTTATAACTTATTCGTTTTAAAACATAATAATGTCATAATAATGTCATAATAATGTTTAAGTAATTATATAAAAATTCTATGAATTCTGGAATCTCTATGACTTCTCGTCCAATTTTTGGATTTTTTATATATTAACGCATAATCAATGTTTCCATATAGTCCAGGGAAATAATTTTTTCTGAGGTCATCTCAATAGTCAGTTATTTGACGAGTTTTTTTCGATAATATATAAACAAACTTATACGTTTTCTGCAAAAAGTTTGGTGTAATTTTTTTTGAATCTTCGCTTACCTTGCTTTTATTAATCTCGTCAATTTGGTCTTGATTATGTGAAGGATCAGATTCGAACTTAAGACTCCGCTAAGACCTCTCGGAATTGCTCTTTATTTGTTCTTAGTTTAAAGGCATCTATCCTCGTTGTTTTTTTTTTAAATCCTTTTTCTCTCTTCTTTCATGGTAATATTTATTTTTCCTCTAACTATACGATAGTAACTACCCGTTGTTACGTTGTTTATTGTTGTGACGTCTTCAAATATTCCTTTGTTGTTTGAGAGAAAATAGTCTATTTCATTTTTTGGTAGTTCCGTTAGGTGCGACCCATGTCCACTTTCTGATAGGTTTCTTTTTGTAGAAGGTATTCATTACATACATGTTTTCTTGTTCCAGGAGTTCCATGAGTTTTTCTCCTCTTGTGTTTCTTCTTCTTGCCTTAAAGAGGCGTAGTCTACAAATATTTAAATTAATTTGTTGCTAAAAAACCAGAAATATAAGGCAAATCGTTAATTGTCTATAACTCTTTTAGCTACAAATTATTTTATACTTTTGTGATTGCTTCCAGAGGGGAATCTTGTAGTACTTAACAAACATAAAATTTTAGGTTGATCCATCAGTTAGTATAAAAGTTATTCACATTGTTTATATATCAACGTTTCTGAATAGCCCATTTAAGGCCCAATTGCTTTCGAAAATATTTTAGTTACTGCGTGGTTACCACATGGTAACCGCATGCCTTTATCAGATATGCCATATATATGATAGAAAGACAGAAAATGCAGAACATTCAAATGACTCTTATAGGTACAATATTTGTGTAGTATTTGCTTATTTTCCTCACTTTGTTTAATCTGCTAACTAAAAGATTTTTAGTTAATTATTTGTGTTAGTTTACAAAAATGGAATGAGATAGCTTTTGTACCTCGCCACGCCTTTACTGTCAGTTTGAGAGTCCAGTTTTATAAAGGTTTAAAATTATGAATATATGGATGAATATCAACAAACTTGATATATCATGATCATGATATGAGTGAATGATACAGTGGCATGATACTCGCGTGATAATGAGGTATTATACTTGTATTAATATAAGTATTAAACGAAGTGTCCATCGTTTGATACTTTTAAAATCAATTTACATAAGTATTATTGTCAATTTTAGTGTTTATTGATAATAAATTTACAATTTCCAAGTAATGAATTAATTTAATTATCATTTAAATATCTAGAAATGATAACGAGCTCATTTTTAATGCACAACAATAGTATAATAACTGATTTTTAAAAAAACATTGTATGTATTATAATGAGGGGAAACTTAACAAAATGATTGATGAGTTCTGAAAAGAAGTACGGGCCATTATGGTAGGTAATAAAAATTGGTACATTCCCGGAAAATTCATAATGGAATATTCATGTTTGGTTATATTAATAATACATAATAGCTTTAATATCCTTGTCCTTGTCCTTAGTATACATGTCGGACTAGACAAATGACGTATTTGAAATAAAAACCGATTTAACTTTAAAGTTTATACGACAAAGATAAAACAGTTGCATCTTACGCTTAGCTGGACGTGTACGAACTCATCACTATATAGCCCCTCATAAAATTATTAGACCCTCGGAGATATAGTCAACTGATCACCGGCATCCTTTGGAGATTGGTAAACTCATCACCGCAGATAGGTAAACTCATCACCGGGATTTTTGCCTGGTTTCTAATGCGAAAGATTGCCTCTTACCTGTTATACTTCTCGTTTATGTGATAATTTAATAAATTCAGAAATTATTTTAAGTAAGTTGCTTTAAAATTTAACTGATATATTAATATGTCTCACGGTGTGGCCTATTAGACGTATCTGCCAATCTAAATGGTTTTGAGATCTAAAAATTTAGTTGCATAGGATTTCGATAGTGAACTTTAAAATGAAAATATTTGTCAATATGTGCTATTTTTGTTTATATCGGAAGTAGTCCCAACTTCGTTATTTGATTTTCATTGCATTTTTATATTTCTCATTGAATTCTCGAGATAATTTGTTAAGCATACATTCGGTCTAAGTCTTACCGTTTTGGCGTGATTTGACTATTTTGAAAATAATACACGATTTTGGACAGTTAGTAAATATAAAATATCTGAAAAATAGGAAAAGCTAAAAACTTGAGTGTGCTATTAGTGCATTGAAGTCGAAGGAAACCTAATTTTTTACACGTGCAAAGCTTTACATTTTATGGCATCATTGGCGGAAATTTTTAAATTTGAAGTAATCAGCAATGCATTTATTATGACAGAATGTATCAAAATGCTTAAGTACAGCTTCCTGTACTTTATCTTTTAATGACTTGTACAAAGATCCCACAATTAGAGTCCTTTTAAAAGCAATATTTTTACATTTTTTGGTTAGTTTTCGCCATTATTTGTAGGAGTCAGATGAGTTGTTCATTTCATTTCATAAACATCATGACAACTAACCTCAATTAGTGTAAGATACAAAATAATTTTTATTCTGTAATTTGTACTGATTTTGTTTATTGTAGCACCCTGATGATGCAAATAGAGATTTGCGAAAGCTTGGCAGTTTAAAAAGAGTACTTCTTTGTCCTATCTTCGGCTGCACACCCAAATATATAGTTGTGTTTGTAGTCTAACTGATCAGCGTTGACTACAAGCGTTTATCGCTTTTTTAGTATATGTATATAAGGAGTCCAATTAAGTTGGTACCATATGGAAAATTTTTTTATTTTTAGTTTTATGAAAAAAAATTTATTCTCTAGTTCTGAATGATCTAGAATTTCAGTCATCAGAATCAGATATTAGTATTCTTCGGTCATTTACGCGGTTTGTTAAACAACATGAATTTTATTAAGACTTGAGAATATCCACAATTCATTTTTTTTGACAAACCGCGTATACAACTAAAAAAAAATTATATCTGATCATTGTATTCTAGGTTTTAGATCATTCAAAAATAAAAAGGATTCACATATGGTGCTGATTTTATATATATATATATATATATATATATATATATATATATATATATATATATATATATACATATAACAATGTGACTTTAACAATTTAATTAGAAATCTCAAAATATAATATCAGAAAAGGTAATCTACAGCAACAAAGTAATATTATGCCTTGCCTACAAGAAACATCTTATACAGTTAACTTAAAGAACTTAATTACCCTGATTTTTTTCTGTTTGATCAGGATGATTCGCGAAAACCAGTGCGAAACAACTAAACAAAAACCGTATAACATTTCTACTCACCAGTTGTATGACATTTCGCCTTAGACTCTTTCGTCGCACAAGTCCACAAAAGGCAATTCGATTTTTTTAGTCTTTCGCAATCAATTGAAATTTGAAATTATTGATAACCATCAGTTTTTGTCTGCGTTGGCTCAGGACGTAATAAATTAGCAGTTTACTATCCATGTTGAAGAAACAAGGGCAAATGAAGAGAAATTTTTCTTTTCGCATGATTTTAGGTAGCTATCAATAGAATTTTGTGGAATTCCCAAATAAAAACCAATAAATTGTAGTTGCATTTAAGACATCTGGATTTGGATTATTCTGTGAAATTACCAAAAACTAGCCGTTTGCTGGGATTTTATGGTCTATACCTGATCCAGGCTGCAGGTAGGCCACTGATCAGTTTACCAATCTCTTAGGGTCTATTTTGAAAACCCTACTTTTATGGCGGTGATGAGTTTGTACTATGTACGAGGGTATTTATGGTAATTGGTGATGAGTTTACGTGGTACCCGCTTGGACATGTATTTGATAAAAGGGGAATTTGGAAAAAGAGGAATTGGTAGGAAGGAATATTCATGGCTCCGAAACCTTAGTCAATGGACTGGCTTATCAACAGATGAATTATCACTATCGAGAACAATAGTCATGGAAGCCTAATTTGGGAAAGGTACTAAAAGAAGGAGATGCATTTGATATTGCTAAGAGGACTAAAAATACGATAAAAAATTTTTATAGAAAAAAGACGAACACTTCTCAAAAATACACAAAACATATTTTTTGTAGTACAATAGAAAGAAAAACATTATTATTATTAAAAAAAACACTAGCGAAATCCCTGAGCAATTGAAAACATCATATCTTAGTACTACATACAAAAAGGGTGACGAGAACAATTGTGACAATTTCCGAGGAATAGCTGTAACTGGATCTATGTGTAGAATATGTGGGAAAGTTTTGAAAAATCAAATCAAGAAACAATATTTAGATTCTGAAGCAGAAGAACAAGCAGCTTTCCATACAGATCGACCACATTTTCTCCTTAATCCAAATAATAGAAAAACAGATTAAAGAAGAATTAAGAAATTCATTCATTGAAGAAGTTGTGGCAATCAATGAAAAGTACGAATATTAATATAGCGTTAATAAAAATCGTCAAAGTACGTGACTGGGGTATAAGTAACAACAGGGTTTGTAATATTAAAGATATTGAAACTAGGATGTTGCGTGTACCCCGGTTTAGGAGGGTACAGGCCCCTCAAGTGTACGACTTATGGAGTCACGAAGTAAAAAAAAAAAGAAAACTGAATACTTGTGCATTGAAAGACAACAAAAAGATCTCATATTGGTCGACAAAACCACCATAAAGCACTTCTACCTAGGTATCAATATTTGGCATGATGGAACATTAGATAAAGTCATAAGAGAAGATCCTATTATTCAGTTCACGATGGTGGTGGCAACTGATTCATCCCTACCGCTTCTTGACGTTCTTCTTCTTCTTCAAGTGCCCTGTCCGTTGCGAACGTTGGCTATTAACATGGCAATTCTGATCTTATTTGCGGCGCTTCTGAATAGTTCGACCGATGTGAGCCCGGACCACTTCCTCAGATTTTGGAGCCACGAGTGTCTTCTCCTGCCTGGCCCTCGCTTACTGTCTATTTTTCCCTGGACAATCAATTGCAGTAGACGGTACTTATCGTGTCTCAATATGTGGCCTAGATATTCAAGCTTTCTTTGTTTAATTGTATTCACGATTTCTTTCTCCTTTCCGATTCTTTGGATTACCTCTGTGTTGGTGACATGTTCGGTCCAGGATATACGAAGAATGCGTCGGTACACCCACATTTCGAATGCTTCTAGTTTTCTCGTGAGCGTTCTTGACGTTAGTATAAGGAAAAACCTTCTTCAAGGTTTTCATGACTACATTTATCGTAAACCCACCCATACCAATCCTTTCTTGCATGCCAACTCTCATCATCTACCTTCACAAATTAATTTTGTAATTAATACCCTCGTCTCCAGGTCAATACACACTTGTGATAATGAAAGTGGACTCGCTGATCTCTTTAGTTTAAAACCAGCTCTCAAAGCGCGAAAATCACATTAATAAAAGCATCCGCAGACATCAATATTCCACTCAATCTCAATCCAAAGTCTAGACTCTCATCCAACGAAAGCCTTCCTTACATAAAAAATGTCACTGACAAAATCGACAAAATTCCTAAATCAAGGAAAATAAAGACAATATTTACCCCCAACAAAAACTTTCATCTCTTGTCCGATCAATCAAAGACAACAAAGACTGTTAGAACAACTGAGTTGATGAAATTCCTTGTGCAGACTACCCCGATCCTATATAGACCAAATAAATCATAAAATCAAAAATAGGATTTATGAAAATTCCATTTCTGTTCGCAATTCCGATTCATTTTCACAAAGACTATTAGAACAACTGAGTTGATGAAATTCCTTGTGCAGACTACCCCCGATCCTATATAGACCAAACAAATCATAAAATCAAAAATAGGATTTATGAAAATTTCATTTCTGTTCGCAATTCCGATTCATTTTCAGCTCTAGGTCAACACCATCTTTATACTAGTCACCGAGAGTCATAAACCAAGAATTATCCAAGAATTAATTGAAAAAAGGCCAAATTATTTTGATAAAAGATTTGACGGCATCCGGTTTTCTTCGACATGGAGACCTCTCATAAAGAAAATATCCTCCGCTCCACTCTTTAATCAAAATCCCGCCATCAGAGATGTTCGCACTAACCCCCACGCCAACCTCCACCCAAACCACGGTACCATGGACGGTATAAATGAGTCGTTCGCTGTTCCCAGTAGCAGAAGTGCATTGATAGTGATCAGTGTAGTAGTGTCTGGGGAGTTGGGGCACTGAGATATCCGAAGCCCTGAAGAAGACACCAGAGAGGATGTTGAAAGCTCGACGCGGTTCGCTAGTATTTAGGATTTTAGGATTTCTAAACCATCTTGTGCCCTTGCACAACATAAAATTCCAACTAAACACATTATTGATTTCACGGATACAAAATACTGTGCAAACAACAAAATTATCATAAGCGATCCATCCTTGAAATGTGCCGAAAACCCATACAGCACAAATAAGAACTTCATATCCTTATTCTTCTTTTTTTAACTAATATTTTAAATCGGTCCATTCTCCATTGAATATAATATAAAAAAATTCATCTTTTTAAAATAATTTCAGTCTTTTTTCTTATACCCATTCCATCGATAATCGTACCTCACTGGCCACATATGGAATTATGACATGCAACAACGGATAGCAAACAACTGAAAATATACTAGTGTGGTGTCACTCTTGAAAGAGCTTTAACAAAACATCCAAATGAAGCCATCGGTCAAAATAAAAAAATCACTAAAAACTGAATAAATGAACAATGCTGCTGGCATACAGTTTTTCTTGTGTTTTTGTTTTTTTTTTCTCGTTCAGTTTGTTAAGTTTTAATGTTAAGTTATCGTAGAGTTTTCATCACATCATAAAAACCTACAAATTGTTTTGTAAGTTTGAACCCTGTTTTCTACTTATGTTCTAAGATCATTAGATCATCAAAAAATAATAAACGCGAAACGTATGCTATTAAATCAATGAATTTCATTTAAATAAGTCTTTCATTTGCCAATAATTGATCGATCTAACCTCTGCAATTCACATATTAAATATATTTTAAATTTAATTAACGGTCGTACTCTTTGCAATATATATATATATATATATATATATATATATATATATATATATATATATATATATATATATATTGTTATGGATCAGTTTATCGATCAGAAATAGAATAAAGAATTTTTTTATTATTTTAATATACCGCGGGCATATAAGTTAAAATACAACCCTGTACTTATTTGTAATAGTTAGAATAAGAGAAGACATTGTTTCCGTGACGGAACAGTTTTTCCTTGAAAGACTGAGTGAATAGTGAAAGGACAATGGAACCTCGTATAATTATAGATTTAAGAATAAACCTGTAATTGTATTTTGCGGTGGGCATTTTTCGAAAGTAAATAAGAATTAGATTTAGATATGAGATAACAAGAATTTGGAATTTTATTTCTGTTGAAAAAGGCAAAATTGTTAATGGTTTCTGAAAAGCAATTTGAGTGAAAGTAGTTTATTTGTTTTAAACATTATGTTGGAAATTTTCTAAATCGAAAATTAGTGGGAAAGATGAATGCTTATGATTGGTTAAAAAGGAATGATGGGGAATGAGAGAGTGGAGAAGGTTGTCTGGGGAGATTGAAAAGATTATTATGTTACCGGCAGACCAGAAGAGAAGACGTGTTTTTCGTGTAGTCAATCTGAGTACCAGTGTTTTCGTGTGTTAGTGAAAAAGGTGGAAGCTGAGAGCAGATCAAAATCGAGAAGATTAATACCTCTTTTGAGTCTGCATAGTCCACGAGATATAATTGAGAAAGAAAGGAGAATTTGTGAGTAAAGAGTACCGGTCAAAAGAGGATTGGGCTTGTGTTTTTTCGGAGGAGTAGTTTGCTGGTATGCGGTTTGGATCGATGCTGAGAACGGGAAAGATTTGATGGTAGCCGGACATAATCAATCAAGGAAAGAACTGTGGTTTGATCGAGAGGAGACGTCATTGGTGTAAAAAATAAAGGTCAGTCAAATAATTTGAATAAAAGAAAAATCTAAGATATTCTAAAGATAAAATCAAATATAAGCATACGAACTAAGATTCCAAGTTTCAAAGAGTTATTTTTTTTTGTGAATAAATTATATTTTTATATGGTCATTTTTTTTAGTAGATATTATTATAAAACAGATCAATAGATAGTTTGTAATTGAAATTAAATTTAGAGTATAGGAGTTTGTTGGGAAAGATAATTGCCCACAAAAGTTATTTATTAATATTCATCGTATTGTTTATTGAAAATAAATAATAATTTGTGTGTATATTTATGTTGTTTTAATGTTAGTTCCGTTTCCTGTTCTATCCCGATTATGAGCAACTAGGAGATACTGAACCCACTAGAAGAGATATATAAAGTAAACTGATTAAAGTAAAATTAAAAAGGCACCCTGAAAAATTTTAATAGTAATTGATTTGTATGACTCTGCATAAATTAGTGAATTAATTAATTAAATAATTGGATTAATTAAATTAGTGTTAATTAGTAATAAAACATCATAAAGCAGATCATAACAATATATATATATATATATATATATATATATATATATATATATATATATATATATATATATATATATATATATATATATAAAATATATAATATATATAGTATATACTAATGTAAAAGATACTCACAGTAGAAACATTTTATCCGTGTTTATATTATGAAGCTCTGCTCCAGGGAAAAACCTCCACATGTTTCCAAGCACCGGCAAAGGTTTCGGTCCAGGCATGCTATCAAACGGTTTAGCATTCTCCCATCCCTCTGGATTCGTGTCATCATTGTGAGCGCCTGCTAAATTTTTATAAAAGTTTTCTCGGTTAGGCGCCGTGGAATATTTGGCAGCGTCGTAAAGCGTTGAAAATTTCAATCGAAGAGCGCGTTTCGACAGCATGACGGCTTGTGAGATAATGATAAAACTACTTAAATACCTAATTGTTGACAATAGGTTGTATTTGGTCAAGATTAGGAAACATACAAGGTCATTTTTAACAATTTTTGTGTTTATACTGACTGACTGATTAATTCATTCTCTTATCACCTTCAAATAAATACATCAATAATTTTTAAGAATGAAGCTACGTCTATAATTTTTATTGGTTTTTAAACGTTGCTAATGGGACAAAATATTTCTTGAATACAATATTTAAAATACTATTTATCATACCAAAAATGAGAGAGAAGTACAAAAATAGGATTAAAGGAGGTTAAATAGGAAATCGTAAAAAAATAGATTTCCTATTAATTGCTTTCTGTAATTATGTATTTTTGTTAGTAACATTCGATCTACTTGTACAGAAGATATGAAATTTAGAAAGGACACTAATATATTTCCCGATAATATAAAAATTATTAAATTATTTTTAAATACGTTATTCTATCCTTGAGGGAAATGTTGAAAATATATTGATTATGCAAAGTTGACTTTCTACTCATTTGTTCCACATCTCGAAAGCTTTGAGCTTGTTAAAAGAAGCTTTGAAAAGCGCCACTGTCAATACTACGTAGAATAAAGTAGAAAAACATAACCTACAAGGATAAACATTTTAGATCAGAGTGTTAATGGTTTCTGAAGACATATTTCATCTTTATAAATGCTGATTTTGCCTTCTTTATACGTTTCTTTATTTTAATTGAGTTCCTTTTTATGTTGGCACCAAGGTATGCGAATCTGTCTTATTATTTGTAAATCCTCTAAACTGTCTGCAAAAGCTACTACATCGGCAGCATATCTAAGGACCTTCTAGTGCCAACGCTGTGGGGAAACTTGTCTTACTCCTGCGTCTACCGAGATTGCCTCGGTCAACCGACCTACCTGATTACCAACTTTAATGTTAGCAGTTTAGTTATAATAGATAGTATGAATCATTTTTAGCGTCTCTATCATCTTAGCCATCTACTTTCAGGATTGTTATGAGTTTGTCATGTTAAATCTATCAAACGATTTCCTTCATTTAAACGAACTTGATAAAACAAGTATGTATATTTATATAAACAAGGTCTTTGCATTTTTAGTATATCCTGCTATGTATGACTTAAAAAGTTTAACTATATAGCTCATCAGACTATTATTCTATAGCCTTGGAATGTTTTGTCATTCGGTATTTTTGGTACAGTTATGAGTATCACATTTATGCAATTTTACCCATCCTTTAAAATGCAATTCTTATTTAGAATTCAGTTTTACTAGTCCTTTCTAAATTTTCACGTATATACCGAAACTTCTTTTTAAACGAGAACCTATACTACAGAAACCACTATCCTTCGAAAAGCTGAATTATATACTTTCTCAAGAACACCATATAATCGTTTATCATATATCGTGAAATACCATAGTTAGCATAATATATTGTTAGTCTAGTTTTTGTACTTAAAAAGATTTTTAGTAATTTTAATAACTCAATTGCTTTTAAAAAGTATTTTCTGTGTATTAAAATATAAGTGGCACAGTCAGTAGGACTGTCAAACGGGCATTAGAGAGTATAATTATCGGTACGTTTTTACGCTTTGAAGAATTTAGTGAGAATATTATGGGATGGACACCTTTTCTTTTAGTGCAATTGCATTTATAGAGAAAATGGAAATGGGTCAGGTAGTTTGTTACAAAAATTGGTAAATGTTGGTAAAGACATTTTTGATATTTGGAAATTAAAAAATACTTTCAAAATGGCATCGCCATAATTAAAAAGGGAATATTTAGACATGATTCCAGATTTAAATAAAAACCAAGCATTGCTTTAACTAAATGTTAAGGGAAAATATCCATAAACTACGATAACGTAAAGAAAAACTTTGACTTTTTTTACATCATTCAGCATTTAACATCACATTTAGTGAAAATATTATTGAAAAGAAAACAAATCTGTCCAAAGTCTACAGTGGTTAACGATTGACAAAAAACTGAATAATCCCTCTGAAACTGAAAAGCTGAACGAGAAAGCTTAAAAATAACTCTAGGAAAATAAAATAGATAAAGAGGTCCACCAATATCCAGACTCAAAAAAAAAATCAAACTGGTAATTTCTAAGAGACTTGCAGAAGAAATACAAATAAACTTTAGCCTTAAAAAATCTCCCAAATACGATTGAATATCTGGTGAAATAAAGTAAAACTTTTGTTAGCGGACACTTCTACACAACCGAAACCTCTACTAAACGGACAGTTTTTAGGTCACCGAACATTTCTTATGTGGGTTAATATGAAAACACCTCCGAATACCGGACCCTCTTCACAACAACTCCGGACAAAATTTGCCTTCAGTTTTTCTAATGAATTATTGTAATTTTACTTGCCAACAATGGACAGTCAGGTAAAGGCGATTAAAAGATTAAAATTGGGGCTCTGGAAATCCAAATATACAAAATCCCTGTATAAAAAGTTTTTGATGAGAAGAATGTTATCATCTATATAATGTTCTTTATCAACGGCTGAACTGGAGAAGTCTGTAATGATCGCTAACTTCTGAATTTGGATTGTGGCAACATGGGAAGACGTTTTCAACCCAAACAATAAAACGTGTTTTATTAGGTGCAGTTTTTTAAAAAACGATAGTAATGGAGAAGAAATTGTGGAAAATCTGGAGGTATAATACAAGACCTGTAAAATGATTTGCCATTGTCAACCTTGTGTGAAAGTCATGGAGTCGAAAATTTTTTTAACTACCTAGAGATTGATGGAGCCCTATTGACGGAAAATCCTGAAGAAAACTTAGCTAGTTGTGTTAGTGATTTTAAAGAAAACGAACAGGAGTTCAATGTTTCCGACAATGGGAGTGACGATGAACTAGAACTTACTGCAACTGTAAGTAATTTAAATGATGGTTACCTAAAATTAAGAGACTTAGAATTATTTTTTATATATAAAGGTGATGCAAGGGTAATTAAAAAAATATCTGATATAATTCTAAGTGTTGAGTCAGAAATTGTGAAAAATAATGTTCAAAACAAAAAACAAACCGAATTTGTTTTTTAAGACGTAATACCTACCTTTTTGACATTAGTATTTTTTTTTGTTTTATTTGTATACAGATTGAACGAATTTAAAACGGAACATACGAAATCAATGTATTTCGGCTCAACTCCGCTCTAGGTGGTTGGCCAACAAAAGGTTGTCAAATAATTATATTATAAAAATCCAATACTTCAGCGGGCTGGTGGATTCTGAATTCATTCAAGAACAAGTCAAAACTCCACCCAAATAGGTTGCCTAGAATCACTGTGAAAACTAGACTACACAAGCAGTTATTATGCTGTCAAACCACTTATCGCTTCCTTACAGTCCAAGAGATAGAGCCGAAATTTTGAACTGATCAGTAATATGACATTTCTCTATTGGAATATATTCATTGTAACTGGGTTAAGACTTTGCCTTACAGGCGGACGCCCCTCGTGGTACAGGGGGTGGCTATACAGGGATGAAGTTGTAATTTTTTTCAGAAAAATTAACGATCGATAATATGGCTGAAAATTTGCCCAGAGTAAGATCTTGGTATAACCAGACGAAATCCCAAAGGGCGGACGCGAGAGTGGATACATAAGGGGTGGCGGACAGGGGCGAAATTGCAATTTTTTGGGGAAAAATTAACGATAAGTAATATGTCCGCCATTTTCATGGGTCATTATTTAGCCCCTAAAAACTCTAAATCCAAAAGGGCGGACAGCTGGGTTGGTCCACAGAGCCATAAAACGGGGTCAAATGTACCACTTGACTGTACATTTTAGGTCTCGGTAACAATTTTCAAACTGATTTTATTATGATATTTTTATACCGATTGATTTGAAAATTTGTATGCTCACTTCTGTTACTATTCTGAGAAGCGTCATCCTCAAAATTTTCCAAAAAAATTTTCGTAAATGAAAATTTTCGTAATTTTTTGAGGTAAAATCTAATTTATAGAATCCTTTCGATTTTCTGTAAGTTATACCATGATTTTTTTCCAAAAATTTTCAAACGATTTTTACGATAAGAAAAAAAAATTAGAAAAACTTTTCTAAAACATTTGATAAAACTCTACGTCATCGTCTGAATCTTTTATAGAATATTTTGTAGTTTTAAAATGATATTATGATAATGTTTTTTTTTCTAGCTAAAGTCATATTTACTTTACAAATCACATTTTTTTCTTAAATATAAATATTTTACGAATTAATTTTCAATTGAATAAATGTTTGATATTTGATATTTTATTAAATTAAAGTAATTTTATATTGTTAACTATTAAATGTTTTTGGTATAACAAATAGTAATTTTACTTATTTTTTATTACAATAAAAAGGTTTTTAAATTTATATTGCATAAATAATGGTTGTTCAGATATAAGAAAAATTTGATTTATTATTACATTAATAATCAAATACAAAATATATTATTTCTATTTATCAATAGGTAAAATTCAATTTGTAGAATTCCTTTAACATTTTACAAATAATTATTAATAAAAATCAATTTAATAGTGGAATTATCAATTTTTTAAGTTTTGAAATTTACTTTGTACTTAGATATTTTCAATATTTTTTTTAACTTTCAAATTGATTGAATTTTTTTTTTCATTAGTTAATTATAATTTTACAAATTCTGTTTGGACATTAATTTTGCATCATTATTATTTTAAAATATTAAAATAATAATGATGCGCGTTCCATTTAGATCAGTAATTCTAGACGCATGCGCTAAATGTAATAAGTATCAAGATGCTTTTATCCAACTTGGTGAAACTTGTGAAATTGTAATGAAGTTGTTGAAACCTTAGAAACTTTCATATGTCACTTATATGGAACAGGACTGACGAGAACAAATGAAGCAGATAATGAATGTGATATTATTGAAAGTGAAAGTGACGAAGGTGATGAATGTGATGACATCAGTGAGAGTGAGAAAAATGACGAAATTTTTAAAGTTTTTCTAATTTTTTTTTCTTATCGGAAAAATCGTTTGAAAATTTTTGGAAAAATTCATGGTATAACTGACAGAAAATCGAAAGGATTCTACAAATTAGATTTTACCTCAAAAAATTACGAAAATTTTCATTTACGGAAATTTTTTTGGAAAATTTTGAGGAAAACTTTACTTGACGCTTTTCAGAATAGTAACAGAAGTGAGCATACAAATTTTCAAATCAATCGGTATAAAAATATCATAATAAAATCAGTTTGAAAATTGTTACCGAGACCTAAAATGCGCAGGCAAGTGGTACATTTGACCCCGTTTTATGGCTTTCTGTACCAACCCAGCTGTCCGCTCTTTTGGATTTAGAGTTTTTAGGGGCTAAATAATGACCCATGAAAATGGCGGACATATTACTTATCGTTAATTTTTCCCCAAAAAATTGCAATTTCGCCCCTGTCCGCCACCCCTTATGTATCCACTCTCGCGTCCGCCCTTTGGGATTTCGTCTAGTTATACCAAGATCTTACTCTGGGCAAATTTTCAGCCATATTATCGATCGTTAATTTTTCCGAAAAAAATTACAACTTCATCCCTGTATAGCCACCCCCTGTACCACGAGGGGCGTCCGCCTGTAAGACAAAGTCTTAACCCAGTTACAATGAATATATTCCAATAGAGAAATGTCATATTACTGATCAGTTCAAAATTTCGGCTCTATCTCTCCGACTATTAGGCAAGCTCCTCTTTCCTTTAAAGGAGACAGATAGTTGAACGATATTTTATACAATGTCTATCACCGGGTATGGATTTATTTTTGTCCAAGTTTTATATTGGTCCACTATTTCAAATGCAGTTCAAACAGACATATATTAAATTGTATGTTCCGTTTTAAATTCGTTCAATTGTATATGCTTTTCAATGCTCTTTTTTATTTCAATTAATTAAGCAATAACTCTACACAACGGACAACTCTACACAACGGACAATTATTTGCCCAATTGGTGTCCGTTATAGAAAAGTTTCACTGTTCTTAAAAAAACTGTCAAAAAAAAACTACAATCAAGTTAACGTATATTATAAACGCACCTTTTTGTCCAAAACACTTGCCAAATCTTTAGAAGATAGCTGCAGTTATTATGATGCTGAATCCAGAGAAACAATAGAACACAGTTCTATTATAAATAAATTTATACACTTAATTTTATTTATTTATTAAAAAAAAACAATTTAAATAAAACAATAAGAAAAATATGAAATATTCATAAAAACCAACTTAACCTAAACGAAATCTTCTTAATTTTAACAAATTTTAATCACTTCAGTTCTTTAAGAGTAAGTTTGAGGGGATCCACTAAGCCATATAAGAACTTAGCTTCAAATCTCATATCTGGGTGGTCCCAAGACATTTCAAAATTCCTGATCATCTGCAAATAAAAAATTCGTTAATTGTAAATGCGATTCATATTTGAAAAATCAATATTAATTGATCTTTGGTAACATAACATATAAAAAGTATTTGAAATCTACTAAAATTCATTATACACTAATACCACAATAATTTGGTTTACTTGGAAATCTCAATTGGAACATAGATTACATCAAATAAAAAAAATTGAATTGGGGGAACAAAATATTCGGTAGAGACCTTTTTATGGACATCCATTCATTTTGATTATATGTTTCTATTTTGTTGTCTATTCTTTTATTTCCTCATTCATCGGGTACGCCACTGTTACGGTTTTCTCACAGCTTTTTTTGTTTTCCTTTTTTTCTAACACGTGTACTAGATAGCGACCAAAAACTGCACGTCCTTGATTATTTTTAAATGATCCACATTCAAATTGCATCCAACTTCATCATCTACATTAAGTGATTATTGGTAATTGATAAATCCCACTTAAAGCACACTTAGTATATTTTTCGTAGCATGTACTGGATATTATATGGCTACCTGCAAAATTCAAGCTGTACATAAGCTGTAGCAGATACCACCTTTAAATAAAACTTTAAGAACGTAGACCAAAGAACTCCTTTAATCATTATTATCTTATTTGTCACATTTCGTCTAATCTTTGGCACAATTTGGCTAATGGAATACTATCATATGCCTTTTGAAGATCGCAAATACCATGTGTGTCTACATACCGTGTTCCAAGCGCCTTTCTATTGGTTGTTTTAGACAGAATACATTGTCTATACAAAAACGACCAGTATGAAAGTCACTCTCCTCTTCAGCATCTTCTCAATAATATGCAATTCGGATTTTATCTTCCCATATATTTTACAGATTGAGTTGGTTATACTTAGCCCTCGGTAATTCATACAATCCTTTATTTCGTCTTTGTTTTTGTATTTACTGACGTGTTTTTCAATTTCTTTTGGTGGTATTTTGGTTTCTTTGCGGTAGGATTTATCAGAACTTGAAATTCTGCTCGATCTTCTGGCAACAGTTACCATCTTTTGTCATTTTTCTTGTCACAGATATTTTGTAGGTTAGCATTTGATCAGGACCGCTTTCTAACCAATCGATTCGTGCGAATATTTGAATTAGAAATTGTTCCGTAAGCGAACGACATGTCAGTGCTATTTAACAGCGAAATATCAAAGTCGTCCATGTAGTGCATAGACTTATATTTATATATTAACCCATTAGTGCCCAGATTATTTTTTCGCAGTTTTTAATGTAATGCTAATATTTTTTGCGAGCAGTTTTATTAAAAAACATTAAAATAAATGAATTTACGAATTCGGATTTATAAATCACTCAGTGTATAATGTTCATACGCCAGGAACTATGATACAACGATAGGAGCTAATGAGTGCAAAAAATACAAAATATATCTGTTAATAGTTCTATTTACTCGTATTTAAAAACTGAAAATGATGAAAAAGAAATTTAAACATTTTGGTTTGTGTGATAAGTAACGAAACAATCAATAGAGAGACCTAAGTTACATTTTTTACACATCGTGCCTGTTGAACTTTTGCAAAATCTTCCAGCACAACGTCTTCTTTGGTCGTTTGGAATTTTATCAACTAGGTGTTCCATCCTATCATATCTAATTTCATCGGCTACTCTTTGCGCATTAGTAGATGAAGTCCTGCCAGTGCCTTTGGGAGATGACGAATATTTCTTCAAATAAACTTGGACGATAGCCCTTCGATAGTCTATTCGGGAGATCTGAGAGTTGTTTGATTTTCGATACAAACACCACGCGGTATTGACTGAAACATCAAGAACCTATGTATGTGCTAACTGGTCGGCTAACTTGTATGTGTTTTTTTTCCTTTTGCGAATAATGTTAACATTTGTTATTGGATTGATGCCATATCTATTTGAAGCAATGCAAACTACGGAATTATCAACCCAATTAGCTACTAGTATAGCATCCGTTTTACTAATAGTACTTTCATAGTATGCCCTTTCCTTTTTCTGAATATCTTTTTTAGCTAATAAAGGACAGCTCCTAGGTAAAAGGTTTTCCCTAATCCCTAATAGTCCCCGTATTTCCGTATCCTTTCAAATTTAAATAAGACAATAAACAGAAGGTAGTAAATAAATTGTCAAAGTAAAATAAGAATGGATAATTTCAGATTATTAGGTAGTTCTATCATTTTCACCAGTGGTGCTCCCGCCTTTCCAAAGTTTCTTTCTATGTCAGTATCAGGAGTTACAGATTTTTTTCGATACCTCGAAATCATTCAAATAGCTCATCAATGTATTTAGGCACCAGACTTTATAACCAAATCGTATGGGTCTGGCTCTTAAAAATTGCTTGCAGCTATGATTACCGCAGTCGAAGGTATAGTCTTTTTCAGGAACAAAAAACTTTCTGAATCTGTCCTTCACTTTATTTATAAATGGCCGTATGAAACCCAATCGCGGGATTTAGAAACTTGTGGATATACCATATGAGCAGGTATAATATCGATATCATAAGATATCAGATATCCTGACAAGAACTAACCTGTTTTCAACTGAAAATTTGCGACGTAGGCGATAGAGGATCTATTTAGATGGCACCACTTTGCAGTTACATAATCGTAGCACTAGGAACTAATGGGTTAATATAGACCGAGCATACCGGCCGCGCGTACTAAAGACAAGATCTCTTGCAGTGGTTTGATCTGTCTCTAGTGCAATTGAATTTCTTGGCTCCCTCTCACCCCTACCAAAAAGAGACGCTGCTGTACTTACTTTATGTAAGACAGTGACACAATGAACAATGAAAAAAAAAGATGATGTTGTCACTTAGCTCTACAAACTGTTCAGTATATGTTAATATATACGTCTATGACGTAGTGGTCCAATACCGGCGTAATAATTTTAATAACTGTAACAGTTACTTATTTCGGTACCTTACTAAAAAAAAAAACATTTTTTTTCCTTACATTTGCGATGGCAACTTCTATTTCCAAAGTGGCAAATCTTCTGCCGATGCAAGAACGGGCACCATGTCCAAACGGCATGTAAGCAAACGGATGAGCGTTTTTCGCGGAGTACTCGTTACTGACAGATCGTAGCCATCTTTCCGGTATAAATTTAGCTGGATCTTTGAAATTTTTATCTATCAATGTTGATGCATAAAAATGCATAGGAGAAACATCCGTCTGAAACAGAAAATATTTTTATGAAATTTAGGTTTTTAATGTAGATATAATAATAATAATAATAATATATATATATATATATATATATATATATATATATATATATATATATATATATATATATATATATCAAGGATATCAAGAGTATTATTTAGTCATTTTATCTTCGTTCAAGGTATATAATTGTTAATACATGTCTGATAAAGAATAATAATAATTATTATTTACGATTTATAAATAAAGTAATTACCAAATTACAGAAAAATTTGTAAGAAATTCATGTCAGTTGTATATACTCAAAAACTAAATACGTTTCTTAAAATTTCCTACTCATTTTTTGGTTTTTTAAATTATTGTCTTTCTCTAACCCAGTGATTCCCAGAATGGGCGACACCGTCCCCTGATGGGTACTGCAGCGATCCAGTGAAAAATTAATTTATGTATTTCACTACCAATCACGCACTGCTACTATTCATGCGGTGTCACTGAGTTGTCGTTCAAAAACACGTGAGTGCTAGGGTTGCTACGGCAACTGCTACTCATGCGATTGGTCGACCGCAAACCAAAGCCTGGAACGACAGTAGTACTGCTAGTCAATCGAGGTAATATAAGATTACTGCTGACGAAACTATCGCAGAGGATTACTAAATTGGTAGCAGCACACCAGGTTAATCCTTTTCATTACACACTAATACATACATTTTTGTTTTGTTATTAAAATTTAGAAAAATTGCTCTAGAGACATTTGTGCTAATATTGTGGAATATTTCTTTATATACTTTTATTATTTTTATCAAATTTTCATACCAGTATTCAAATTTACTTTAAAAACTTCACTAAATAATTAAAAAACTAGTACTTACTCCTTTTGGTACTTGATAACCTCCTAGTATCATGTTCTTTGAGGTAGTTCTGAGACCGGTGATAGCAACAGGAGCAATCCTACTACTCTCTTTGACGGCAGCTTTTAAGTAATGCATATCAGACAATTTATCGGGTGTTAA
Organism: Diabrotica undecimpunctata; assembly: GCF_040954645.1. Taxonomy (NCBI): domain Eukaryota; kingdom Metazoa; phylum Arthropoda; class Insecta; order Coleoptera; family Chrysomelidae; genus Diabrotica; species Diabrotica undecimpunctata. The sequence continues at coordinate 6,901,576 of NC_092808.1, read as the reverse complement.
TACTGAGTCTTTTTCTGGGAGGTATTTTAATACTTCTTCACGGAGTATGCTTTGCTTCTCTGGATTCTTAGCCAAGAAGTACAATGCCGCTGCAAGTGTTTTTCCCGTCTGAAAAAATAATGTCAAGTAACTACGAATACAAGCTCAAAATCGGTGAAGATCAGGCCAAAGGGCCTAGTATTAGAAGGAAAAGAAAAATATAAGCTACAATAACCTTAAAAGCTAAAATAAAAGAACTACAAGATATAGTACATATTTTTCCAAACAGAATGCTATTCCCTTTGCAAATTTTGGATGTACGGGTACTAACTTCGGTAGAGGTAGGAAGCGATCATAAGTTAGTATTGTGCAAAATCCGAATGAAAATCAATGCATCATAAAAATAACATCGCAGAATACACCACAAATATAAAAGTTGAAAATCTACAGGACGACACAAGGTATTAATACCAAAAAAGAATAAGAAAAAAATACAGAAACACATAAATCATACAAAGCAATGGAGTCGAAGAAAGCTGGGCAAAAGTTAAAGCAAATATTTTAGATTCAGCTAAAGGCGAAAGAAATAAAGATAAAGAAATAAAAGCAAGTCTTTCCCAAAGTAAAAAACAGTGGTTCTATACAGAGATGAAATAAAAATGCAAGAAGAAAAAGCTTACCTGCAGTACTTCAATACTCAAACAAAACAAACGAGCGTGAGCAGGTTACACGAGAATAAAAAATGAAATACATATATTTATACGAAGAATTACAAACGAACACTGGATACGCTTTTCAAAAGAAATAGAGAATGATTTTTAATATTTACAAAACAGAAATATGGCGGTTTATAAGAGGTAAAAGAGCAGATGTGAAGGAATTAATATACCAGAAACAGGAACAACAAATGAAGTTGCAACCACATCATCATCAATGGCGCTACAACTCTTCGTGAGTCTTTGCCGCGTTTACTATTGCCTTCCATGTTTGTCGGTCCTGTGCCAGTAATTCCCATTGTCGCACTCACATTTTCTCTAGATCTTTGACTGCATCTTTCCACCTTTTTCTAGGCCGCCTTACAGACCTTCTTACCTCTGGCCTTTCCCAGAACACATTATTTATAAGGCGATTGTCGTTACTGCGTATCACATGCCCTGCCCATCTGAGTCTATTGGCCTTTATATATCTGACTAGATTTTCTTTTCCGAATAGAGACTCTAAACAGACAAACACCAAAAATAATCACAATCGAAGAAGTTTATACAGTACGTTTAGTTTTGAATTAGATATTGCACACTACATACATCGCTAAAATCGGTAACATTGCCTCTCCGATCTACTTAACACCTAGACAGAAAACGAGAAAACCATTTAGTAACGCATAACAATGCATGATATACACCTCCGTTCGTCGATTTTTGTTTTCATTACGTATGGCCGGTTCACTTCTTACAACATAAACTCGATAAATATACACTGACCTTTATAAGGCGGTGCATTTGTATTAGTTTTTAATAATGTGAACAACTTTTTGCCTTTGAATCAGAAATAAAAGCGCATTTCTTTAAAAAGATAAAAAAAACAAAAAATATACTCTTATTGAAAATAAAAAATAATTCCTAATAAAATAAGAAGTAATTCTTTATGCCCTACAGAAATGATTCAAATATTTGACCTTCTACAGCTGAACAATATTCCAATCTCTCATAAAAATATCTGCGGATAGATGAAAGAGTTTCTGCTGTAACAGAATTGGATACTTCTCTTATTCGGTTTTTTAATATATCCAAATTTTGAGCTGTAGCCTTAGAATGATCGTAGATGATGCTTTTTAAGTGTCCCCAAAAAAACGTCCATGGGTGTAAAACCGGGAGATTGCGCAGGCCACTTAATATGGCCTGTTTCACTAATAACTCGACTCGGGAAAGTATTAAGACAAGTACTTCCTAATTATTCGAGCGTTGTGAACTGAACAGCCGTCTTGATGAATCCAAACATTCTCCAGCTTTACATCAGGGAGACTGAGAATAGCAGGGAGAACATGATTCTGTAACAAATCGAGGTATACTCTACTATTTAAGTTGTCCTCAATAAAAAATGGACCTACTATGTGGTCTCCTAAAATGCCAGTCCAGACTGTAACTTTTTGAGGACGTTGAGTTCGGTAAACAACACTTCTGAGCTGGTTTTTCTACTCCCAATACCTTGTAATGGAAGGATTGTGTCTCCCTACTAACGAAGTAGAAGATTCATCAGTGAATAAAATGTTTTTAATAAAATTTGGTTCATCATTAGCCTTCGTTATTAGAGTTTCACAAAACTCCGTTCTTCGAAAGTAGTCGTCTCGATAAAGCTGCGTTTTCGAATATTTAAAATTCTTGTAACCGTGCTTTTTCTATAATTTCATTACAGTAATATTGCTAACATCTAACTCTCTAGCAACGCTTCTACGTATTGAATCTACCCTGTGGCGCACCCAGGGGGGGGGGGGTTTGGGGGTTAAACCCCCCCAGGGCATATAAAGTAAACAATATATAAAGAATAGTAGAAAAATGTAACTTGTCTTTCACACACAATACAACAATACAAAAAATCCAAAACGCTGATTGAATAATTAAATTACCACTTTAAATATGTCAACACAATAATTATTGTATAAATACGCAATAATTAATAATATTTTTCATTATATTTAGATATAGATACCTAATATTAGGCTTATAAAAAATTAGACAGAACGAGTCTGTTGCGAGTAGCATGCGCCTACAGGACTGTATCTGCGGCGGTCTTGTGGACTATCACGGGTTGTGTTCCTCTGCATGAGCAGTAGAAAAGAAAAGAGACATCTCTATGGGAGAAGAAAGCATTTGACAACAGCTATAAAAAAAGAAAAGGAAAGATCAATGGAAAAATGGCAAAAAGAGTGGAACAATAAGGAAGATGTTGCTCAGTGGACAAAGATGCTGATCCCGAGCCTAAGGGACTGGGTAGATTGTCTGTTTTAGGGCGTATCTTCATAGGTTCAGAAAGACAGATGCAGATAAATGCCTATACTGCGAATATTCCGACACTGTTACTCACACAATGCTGGAGTGTAATAGATGTACAGTGGAGAGAAACAGAATGTATAAAGAAATAGGTATGAACCCTGTGACTGTAAGAGATGATCGTAAAGATGACGGGAAATACGGAGGGATGGAATAGTGTTCACAATTACATCCAAGCAGTCATTAAAAAGAAAGAAGAAGAAGAGAAATACCAACCGGGCTAATGACAGAGATAAGATCTAATTACTATTTTAATGGGAATAAGTCGCAATTGAAGGTTAAAATAAGTTTATTGACGTTTGAATTTTTTATCTTTGATCTTGCACTGATAACTTGTTTATACTCCAACAATTAATATAAGAAAGAATAGCGGTTGGTACAGAAGTACATCTAGCCTTCATCGACCTACAAAAGGCGTATAATACAGTTCCAAGACTTAAATTGTGGCAAGCTTAACAACAACTCGACATTAGTCCATACCTTTTAGGAATAATCACACAAGTATACAGGGATAACACTATTTACCTAAAAATCGGATATAGACTATCAGAGCCAATAAAAAAAACTAAAGGACTAAAACAAGGATGCAGTATGTCACCCTTACTGTTTAATTTATATATTGAGGGAACCCTCCAAAATTGGAAAAACCACTGCCAGGGAATGGGAATCCCCATAGGAAATGACGTACTGTTCTCCCTAAACTTTGCGGATGACCAAGTCATCCTAGCTCAAGATTCTTATGATCTAGAATTTATGATAAAGTGTCTATAGAGAGAATATTTAAAATGGGGGTTACAAGTCAGCATGAAGAAAACAGAATATTTACTTAATTATCAGTTCAGATGCAAGGTTTGAAGTGTTGATAGACGAGGACGTGGAAATCAAACAAGTGAAAAAATTTAAATATTTAGATCCACTCATTGCTAAGAACGACTTGGGAGAAACCGAAATTAAACTCGAAGTAATCAGGGACGTAAAATTGTAGGATGTCTGAACTCCTTATGGTGGGATCACCACATTTCCAAAAGGAACAAAAAAAGAATAGGGCAAACCATGGTTGAATCAGTTCTTTGTTCTATGGCTCTGAAGTATGGACAATTAATGCAGACCTGAAGAGAAGATTGTTGACAGTTGAAATGGATTATTTGAGAAGAAGTGCTAGAATATCAAGGCAGGAAAGGAAGACTAACGAATCTATAAGAAATAACATGAATGCTACAGAAACGGTCATTGACAGAATAGAAAGAAAAGGTTCAAAATGGTTTGGACATCAATTGAGAATGTCTGACAAACGTTGGCCCCAAAAACTTCACAAATCGAAGCCCCCTCGAAGAAAAAAAGAGGTAGACCTCGACGCTCTTGAAATGAAGGAATTAGAAGAGCGATGTAATCGACAGGTTTGGAGGAGGAGCATGCCTTGCACCGGGAGGATTCCCGGAGGAGAACGGGAATACGGCGATAGCCGTCTTCAAAATGTATTGTATTTACAAGTTCGATTAATGTCAAACGTCAATAACCTTATTTTAACCTTCAATTTTGGCTTATTCCCATTAAAATAGTAATTACTTTAAAATGCCATAAGAAAATAGCTTCAGAACAATAGATAAGATCTAGATAAGAGAAGGGAGTGTTCCAAAAATGTCGTCAGTCATTACAGTGGCCATCCCACTTTCGGAGTACGGTACGTGCGACAGTCAACTGCGCATAAGTAAGAGAGGGTGGTTTTAGTTGGTAGGCAGGATAATAGATACCTGAATCTTTGGAACTGCTATCTTTAGTACTTTAAATTAAACTAAAACCCAAATTGTAGGGACTCAACATAGAGGTAGCATAAAAAAATTTCAAAACCTCCCCCCTAAGACAAATTCTGGGTGCGCCACTCAATCTACCTCGATTGTTGCACAAATGTGTGTATACTGGTATTACCTTTCCTCAAATTATTTTGGTGACACTTCTCGAGCGTGTCATTTTCTGCAAATTTTGAGGTTTAGGCAACTCTCAAAATTTTGAAAAATTTGTAAAATTGACTGCACACAAGGGGTTGGTCTCCTGTCAAAAAACACCGAAAATAAATGTACACACTGTTGTCCAGAATTACCACCACGAAACTATTTTTATTATTTGAAACTTTTCTGTGAATGTATAAGCAGACATGTTGGTTACAAAAATAAATTAAAAATCAATGCTGTTAGTGCTTTAATCAACCACGATAATAATGACAAATTATTGACGACGGGTCAACGGAGGTTCGTGGAAAGTCGACGGCGCGCAGTGTTGCCATTTATAGGGTGCATATCTAATTTAAAACTTAACATACTGTATAAGAAAAAACATGAATTACAAAAAACACTTGAAAAACTATATGATACAGGAGATTTTGGGTTTTTTGCGACCTACACGACGAATTGTTGTACTTTCTATCTATAATATTTTACTTACCGTATCAACTCCCGCTGTTAACATGTCCATTGTCATGATAAATGCAGTTTCCTTATTCACTTTTGTCAAACGCTGCAGTACGCCAAGCTCATCGTCTGGTACATTCTGATTTTTAAATTTTGCTAATTCTTCATCAATCATTTTGACAATTACACTAAAAGAAGAAAAGTTCACAATAAACTCTTCAGATATAGAAAATTAAAAGATTTAAAGGGTAAGTATGTGTGTATCAGAACAATCATTTTTAAGTTGTTCGACGTACATTTTAAGGTTATTTAAAAAGGTATAAAAACAAATGTTGTAGATCTTTTTATAACCTCCAACTTTATTTTTAACTTTTTTCCATAGGATTTGTAGTTTTTCCAGAAATCATGACTAACCGATTTTTACCCTTAAAAACTTATCCCTTTTCACTTTTCGACTTAAGATTGTCGGTTAATTATTTTTTCATTAGTTTCTTTTCCTTAATTTTCCAATGACAATATTTCCTGTAACTATATTTTTCACTTTTTACCATTTTTAAAAGGCCTTGGTCTATTTTTTTTTATTTTGGCCGAGATATTAATTTAAGTAGGAATTATAGTTTATTTTTATGAACGAGAGAGTAATTAGCATAATTTTAACTGGTAGCTCCGACCACTCCATGGGCGTGCTCAAGATTAATTGAAAAATTACTTTGAATAATTGTAAAAAATAAATGAATTATTTCAGTGTTATAAAGTGTTATGTGTATGTAAACAAAAGTGACCTCTTTTACATTAAAAAGGGTTTTAAAAAATTCACATTTTTTTTAATTTTTAAAAATTACAAAAGAGAAAAAGAGTTTTTAAAACCGTCTAAGGTATGTTAAATAGATGAATAAAAATATTAATATAAAACTTACAGCTACTTGTAACAAATCCAAATCAGATTCAGAAGATGAACTTTCAGAACCAAGATTTATAATAACTGGCTCGATCATTTTATCAGTAATATTGTCCAGCTTCCACATTTTTTCCTCTTCTTTAATAGTGTGATTTACTGCCTTTTCCCAGTTTTCAGGTTTTACATTATTTACGGCCTCCAAAAACAACTGTTTAACATCATGAATTTTAAAAGTGGTATTTTTTCTTGAAACTTCACTCTTTATCTGTGCCCATACCAGTTCAATCGGGTTTAATTCACAATGATATGGTGGGGATCTAAGTACTGTCATTCCACGATTTTTGGCAATTTCATCAATTTCGTATTTTTAAAATTTTTCTTTATGAAGGGCACACAACGAATAAAGTTCCTTTCTTATAGATCCGGGATGGTACGTAATATTTTTTGAACTCAGCCAATTCTGCAAGTCTTTTTTTAAACACTTGGTTGTGGGCAGTCCTTCTATAAGTCTGGAGTGATAACTTGCATTATCCATTAGGTACTATTACACAGTTCTTAGGAAGAAGATCTATCATTTGTTCGAACCATTCTTGAAAGACATCAGCGTTCATGTCTTCATGGTAGTCACCGGTACGAGTTGATTCAAAAGTTAATAAACCACCTTCAACAAAACCGTCTGAACTGCCAATGTGTACTATTATCAGCCTGCGTCCCTTTCCTGATGGTGGGTTTAAACCAGTAGATAAGTTATTTACAAAAGCGTGCCTTTGACTTGTAACAGTTTCATCCTGCCAAAATTTATTTGGTGTATGACCCTCGTTGATCCATGTTTCATCAAGATAAAATATTTTTTTTTTGGTTTCTCATTTCCTTTATGGTTCTTAGAAAATGTCTTCTCCATATGACAATATCGCTTCTTTCTAATAAAATAGATTTTCTGGGATTATTTTTCCAGCGGAAGCCTATTTCTTTTAAAAGTTTCCATAACGTACTTCGACTCATTTCTGGGTAATCCTTATCATCTCGAACTGAGACAAGAACTTTATCCAATGTTGGAAATTCTTGTCTAAAGAAGAATTCATGCACTTTCCGTCGAAGTCCTTCTTTAAAATGATATTCTATTTGAAATTTTGGTTTCCCTGGAGCATTACGTGGCATTTGAAAACTACCACATTTCTCTTCTTTAATAACTCTGTAAATCGTAGATTTCCCAACACCAAGTGTACTGCTAACTAACTCAACGGTCTCATCAACACTTTCACATAAACGTTTGTCTGTAAATGATTTAAAACAATTAAATATTAATGTTTTTTCATTAACTGTTAGAGGACCAATTTTTTGGCGTTTACACGGAACTTCCAAATTTGCCATAACAATAGTATACACAATAAACTGCACCTTGCAACTGAAGTACCTACTTTTAGTGAACTGTTAAGAATTTTGAATACGCCACTTGGACCTTCCTATATACAAAATGGAAAAACCCACTATCACATTTTCTGTGGAATAAGTTTAGAAGGTAATTATCTAGTCAATTACTGTCGTAGATTCCTGGAATTAAAGAATTAAATGTTTGATTGTTGAAACCCTTACTTCGTGGAATGCACTCATTTCAGATAAAATAAAACGTTTTATTTTATCTAAAGAATTAAACTTTATTTTGCAAATAGGCAAAGAATTAAACTTTATTTTGCAAATAGATAAAATAAAACGTTTTATTTTATCTAAAGAATTAAACTTTATTTTGCAAATAGGTAGGTACTTATTAAACTTTTATTGGTTATATATAACCAATAAAATAAACATCTTAAATTTCTGGCAAATTCATTAGTACCTGTTAACCTCCATCACTCCGACACTGGCAACCTTATTTAGGGATTAGTAATCCTCACAACTATTGTATTCTATTCTGCTCCAACCTTTATACCTGGTGGTCATACTCAATTTAAAATTGTTTTCCTATATACTTCTGTAAACTTGTTGACAAATATCTGTTTTTCATTGAGTCACCCGTATCAACAGTTTAGGGATTTGCATACATAATTTATTGTTTTATTACTCTCTCATACATAAAAATACACTATAGAAATAAAAAAATAAATTTTGACTTACCTATTAATAAAGTCAAATTTTTCACAAAATTCGTTTAGTTGTTTAGATGGAAGATACTTCCAATATGGCGGCATGAATTCTAAGTAAAAGATTAGATCGAACAGCCTAATTAAATAAAGGACAAATTTGTAGAGATCCGAATTTTTGTCTGTATTTGTATTAAGAGCACCTAAAAATAAGGACTTTTTAAATAAAATAATACTTGTTCACTCTCTCGTTGTTAAAAATATAGGTATAGTGTCTATAACACTTCGCCTTATACCGAAAAGCAAAATACCATAGACAAATTTAAACCGATCTAAATAATACTCTACCTAATTGTCTGTTTAAAGCAATAATTGAAACTGAATCCAATGCCCATTTATATAAATCTTTCTCGAAATCAGCGGGGGTTTGATTAGTTCCCTCGTTTTGCATACGAAATCTGATCAGTTTCATGAGGTCTTTAGCCACTCCGTCCATTCTTGTGGTGTACTGCTGAACTGTTTTAGGCTGCATTAGTATTGGATTTACAATAGTTCTTAATTTATACCATTCTTCACCGTTTCTAAAACAAGAAAAACTTGTTTAAACAGAAAAATAAAATTCTCTAACGTGACAAATCCAAAATGAATATGTGATCTAATACAGTAAGAATTAATCTTAGATCTAATGAAGGTTCGAAGGAAGTACAAATCCATAAAGAGAGAAAATTACAATGGAATACATAAAGAATGAAAATAGCAAAGACCGATGGCTACAAGATTCCTATTTAGAAATTGAGAAACTGGAGCAACGACACGACTGCTTATATTTGCATAAAAAATTAAAAGAATTAACAGACAAAAGCAGAATTTACAGGAAAAATATATTACAAGACTTTGGTGGTAGAATTTTAAGTGATGTTAATAGGAAAATTACATAATAGAATTATTTAAAGATGGCCAAAGAATCTGTCAACAAATAAAATCTAACCGAGATACAGGCCCACCGATTTTAATCTCAGAAGTTCAGAAATCCATCGACCAAGAGAAACGAAAATAAAACGAAATACCTGCAGAATTGTTACAACTATTAGATAATGAGAGTGTTGTGATTATCCTTTTTTTCTTTAACAAGATATACAGCAGCGGAAAATTACCAGACAACTGGTTAGAATCAATATTTATACCTATTCCCAAAAAAAGGAATACCAGACAGTGTAGCGACTATTTACTTATCAGTTAACTGAGTCACACTTTCAAAAGTTTTATGAAAATATCGTTTCCGAAACGGTAAAGTACTTGTGAAGCTCTTTTTTGCATGCGAATACTCTTACAAAAAAGCTTACATTAAGTTGGGAAAAATATTTACGTATGTTTTATAGATTTCGGAAAGGCCTTTGATAGAGTAATACATACATTACTATTTAAATAGTGAGACTCTGGATACGTATGCCATTAGATAGCTTAAGAAAGTTAACTACAATCAGACCGCTTGTATTAAGGTGGATCAAGAGGTTTCAGCTCAAGTTTCTATTAAGCGTGGTGTCAGACAGGGATGTGTTATATCACCGATGTTGTTTAATACCTACCCTGAACCAGTTTTTCAGATAGCGTTGAATAATTGTCGTGAAGGTGGTGGTGAAATTATTAGTAACATCATATACGCTGTAATATACGGTGTAACGAACATACACCGAACCCTTTGGAACGCTATAAAGAACGAATGCACTGAAAATGGTTTAACAATCAGTGGAAAGAAAACAAAATGGATGGCGGTCGGAACAATTAATATCGAAGATTCAGTACTAAAATTAGATAACAAAATCCTGGAAAAGGGTGAAACACTTTAAATATCTGGGTAGCTGGATTGAGTAGCTGTGTGGTAGAGGACTTGCCAGAGACAGGTTTTAATGTAGAAGACACTATGGAAAGGAATGAGTGGCGTAGAAGAGTAAAGAATAGCGACATCTAAAAAATAAAAAGCCAATGAAAAAGAATAATATGTTTAATTCTACTAAGTTATCGTTACTCTTTGGATTAGTTTTCGGCCGCAACCCAAATATGTCAAAAGTCACTACTGTGTTCAGTTAATAAATATCTATTAGCAAATACATAAAACATACTTACATAAACGTAAGACCAACATTCCCTTTGTACAAATCCTTCCTTACTTTTTTTCTATAATAGTACATACAGTCCATAATAAGCCTGGAAGGAAAAGGTCCGGTGTTGCGAAATAGCTGTAAAAATAACAGTAGTTCTTTTTTTAATTTGTAACCGTTTCAAATTATTTTTCAAAGTTTTAAAAATGAATTATTATAATTCCTAGTAAATATTCAAATTAATGTTGTTCACGCCATCTATCCGCCGAGTGCATCTTAATTACCTCAAGGATCCAACTGCAGTTCCTCATAGCTCCGACCTTAGCCTTAAAATCCGAGTGTTCGTAAACCCGCCATTCATCTCGCCTACCCCTCTTTGAACGTCCAACAGACAGGACAAAATTTTGTTTGAGTGGTCTCGAGGTAAGCCGAAAAATTCTTTTTCTCTTTTATATTTTCAAATAAATATTTATTTAGATACACTGTTAAAAAGTTGTAACATTCTACTTACATATTCCATGTCATCTGGATTATACAGAAAGACTTTATCTCTGCGTCCCCATATTCCTCCAAAATGTACAACATCTCCATATCGTTGTTGAAATCTGAAATATAAATTTTAAAGTGTATCAAACGAATATAGTAAATAATACAGGGTGAGTCATGAGGAACTTTACATACTTCTACCATATGTAGAGTCCCTCAGGGAGCATATCATGTGGCCACTAAAAAATGTCAACTCCTCTTCTTTATTAATTAACAGGGTGATTTGTGTAATTGACCATTTATTTCATTTTACTGTAGTGTTTATACAGCTCATTTGATTTTTTTAATTTTTGCATGATACAGTACACTACTATCAAGCATTCGACTGGTATTAGCTAAACTAAAAAATTCCAGGACTGGCTTTGGAAAAATTAATTTAGGGATTCGTATTAAATATTACACCCTGTATAATTTTTTTTTAAAATGCAATAAGTGATTTTCAAACTACATAAATAGCCAATGAAAACGACATATGTGACAATGTTGTCGCACTTTTATTAAATTTTTAGTGAACGATCAAATCTTACCAAAAATAGAACAACCATAATGAAGTATCAAATTATAAGGTATTAATTTAAACAAATGTTATAAATTTCAAACATTTTAATTAAAATGAGTTCCTACAACATAATCTAATACGTAGAAAATTAACATTTTTACTGTCACTTTGTATTATCTCTACGATAGAATCAATTGTTTTTCAATTTTAAATTTTTACTCATAGATCGTATTGGGGCATTATTTTCGATAAATAATAAATTAAATTGATTAAAAAGTCAAACCTCTTGTATGTGATAATTTTTGTTGATGTAAATGATTAAAATTTTATGTCAAATAATAATACATTGCATCAATTGTACTAGATAAAAATAAATCTAAAAAAGTTTAAAATTAAGGTTGGCGTTGACCGTTTGACGTTTCTTGATATTTTATACCCATTGTCATTATTGTCATTATCAATTGTTATTTATGTGTACAAGAATACATATTTCTTCTGTCATATCTACGTTAAGTACATTGTGTTAGTTTTGGTAGAGCTTTTGTTACTTTCGTTCAAAATGCCACATCAGTTTTCGACCACAGAATATGCAGACATAATATTTTTTTATGGATTCTGTAATGGAAATGGTAGGGCTGCTAGTAGAGAATATCGCAGGAGATTTCCTAATCGTCGAACTCCCAGTCATCCAACATTTGGGTCAGTTTTTAATTATTTGCGAGAAAATGGCACTTTTCCTAGTGGAACAACAGAGCGACATGTAGATGAAGCGCAGGAAGATGACATTATGGACGCCGTTACTATGAACCCTACAATAAGCACTAGACAAGTAAGTCGAGAACTCAATGTTACTCAATCAAAAGTAAGTAGTCTTACAAAAAAATAATCTATACCCATATCACATTCAAATGGTTCAGCGACTACATGCTGGAGATGAGATCGATAGGTTGGAATTTTGTAGATGGATTAACAATAATCGACCAACGCTATACAGGACACTATTTACAGATGAAGCCCAATTTACCAGAGACGGGATAAATAATTCACGAAATTCACATTTGTGGGCAGAAGAAAATCCCCATGCTATTCGAGAACGTCGTTCTCAGTTAAGGTTTTCGGTTAACGTGTAGATTGGTGTCATAAATAACCAATTAGTAGGTCCTCACTTTTTTGATGGTCCTTTAACAGGGCAGGTCTATTTGAACTTTCTACAAAATATTTTGCCGAATTTGCTTGCCAACGCGAACGTTGCTATCCGAGGAATGTATTTTCAGCATGATGAGGCCCCCCACACTTTTTACTGGCAGTGAGACAACATCTCAATAATGTTTATGGCAACAGGTGGCACGAAATAGGACGTGCAGGTCCTATTTCGTGGCCTTCATGATCCCCTAATTTCAATCCCGTTGATTACCATATTTGGGGACGATTGAAGCAACTAGTTTACGCAGTGAATATTAATAACAGACAACAATTAATTGATAGAATTATACATTGTTGTAATACTATTAGAAACGATCCCCAGAGTATCCGTAATTCAATACGTCAATTAACAATTCGGCAACAAAAATGTGTACAGGCTGCAGGGTTCCATTTCGAAAATCTATTTTGAATTATTTTTATTTTGTTACCATTATTGTATCTTTTCTAGTTCTAATTTATGGGTTTATCATAACTATGTACATATTTTTAGTTTTTTTTAAATTGTTCTTCGTTATTGTTAGTAGTTACTGTTTTTTGTTGTGCAGTGACTCAGTTTATCATTTCAATTAAAATGTTTGAAATTTATAATATTTGTTTAAATTAATTACCTTGTAATTTGATACTTCATTATGGTTGTTCTATTTTTGGTAATATTTGATCGTTCACTAAAAATTTAATAAAAGTGCGACAACATTGTCGCATATGTCGTTTTCATTGGCTATTTATGTAGTTTGAAAATCACTTATTGCATTTTAAAAAAATATATACAGGGTGTAATATTTAATACGAATCCCTAAATTAATTTTTCCAAAGCCAGTCCTGGAATTTTTTAGTTTAGCTAATACCAGTCGAATGCTTGATAGTAGCGTACTGTATCATGCAAAAATTAAAAAAATCAAATGAGCCGTATAAACACTACAGTAAAATGAAATAAATGGTCAATTACACAAATCACCCTGTTAATTAATAAAGAAGAGGAGTTGACATTTTTTAGTGGCCACATGATATGCTCCCTGAGGGACTCTACATATGGTAGAAGTATGTAAAGTTCCTCATGACTCACCCTGTATATCTTATAACTAAAATCTTACCTACTACATGCAGGATAATTGTTCAAATGATATAATATTATTCTACCTATAAAAACTAAAAAAGAAGACATCTGGACGAACTTCATAAACAATGTTCTAACTGTTTCTCTACAATAAGGCTTTTACAATTAAGATAATGAAACTTAAAATATTAAATTATTAAATGAATTTTTTGCTCCTTATGAATGTGTTGTGTATTTAATGAAGCACATATTGACTTATAGAACGATAACACTAAACTGAACGATTTCCTCGATGATATTCAAACTCTTCCACTACATCTAGTTTCAGATTTGAAAGACGTCATATCACGGCATTTGGAAGAACTGAAAAATCAAATTCGAAAGTACTTTCCAGATGTTAGTTCGGAAAACTGGGAATTTAAGTTGACAAGAGACCCTTTTCGAAGTATCGACTTCGATATCGAAGTTTACATTCTTCCAGTTTCAAGAGCAGGCAATTGACCTAAAATGTGATTCACAAGCAAAAGTAGATTTTGTAAACATGGATTTGGAAGAATTTTGGTTAACCTACTTTCCTGTTTACCCAGAAGTGGCTTGAAAGTAAATTAGGTTAATTATGGGATAGTTTCGACCCTGACATGTGTAAATCCTTAGTACAAACAATACCAGACAGGATTACCGCGATTGTAAAGGTGCTTGGCGATGAAAACCCATATTAAAATAGTAGTTTCTTGAATTGTCCGAACATTTAGTTGTCACGATGTTATGCAACATTCTCGTTTATTTTGCCGCCAACGCTGCAATTCAAACTTTATAGAGACCGAACCATTTTAATATTTTGTTATTAATGATAGAGTTGAGTTGAGTAATGAACGAAACATGGACAATAAAATCAGAGGATAGGAAAAGGATTGACGCATTCGAAATGTGGTGCTGGAGACGGATGCTACGCGTCTCGTGGACGGAGCACAGATCCAATCAGTCGATTCTCGAAGAGCTAAACATTCAGACCAGACTCTCCTCTCAGTGTCTTGCAAATGTTTTAAAGTTTTTTGGCCACATTGCGAGAAGAGACAATGACAACTTAGAAAGACTAATTGTATGCGGAAACGTAGAAGGACGTAGAGGCAGAGGACGCTCACCTATCCGATGGTCAGATCAAGTACAGAAAGCCACTGGAGAGACGTTTTCCGAGTCCATGAGAGCAGCCCAAAATCGCAAGAGATGGAGAGAATTGACAGCACGCATTGTATGAAATCACGATCCTCAGCAATGAGGAAACGACAAGAGAGAGAATGATAGAGTTCAATGTAAATTTTCGTTTGTCCGAACACTTAGTTGTTAGGAATCGTAATTTCAATCTGAGAAAGTACTACTTTCTTTGCAGAAGAGTAAGCTTGATCCCAAAGTCTTGATCTTATAAGTGATTTGTAAATGTAAATATGATTTATAAGACTTAATTTTATTTGTTGATGGTGGTCTATCAATTACTGTTATTATTATATTATTAGTATTCTTACATTATATAATTATCTATATATTATCTCCGATGCTTTACATATACTAATGTTACAATTTTCCAGGTGAATGTTAAATTTCTTTTTAATTATACGACGTCATTATCAATTTGATTTATGTCTCCTTCATTATATTAAATATTGAAATTTTTTATTTTAATTAAAAATATATTAGGATAACTCATACAGTGTAGGTAAAACTTTATGGTCGGTATGTATCAGTATGTATCTTACGTGAGATGGAGTGAGAAACACCTATTTAAAAAGAGAGAGGTATATTAGGTCAGCCCATTATATCGTCGAAATAGCATTAGTGGAACTAAGAAAAGAGGAGAAGTTCAACATTGCCAAACTTATTGGTTTTATTTGACCTGTTGTCTTTTTAGCATTTTAACAACATTCTAAGATAATCAAATTTGGGCGAATTGATTTAAATGGCAGCTTACTGTTTTTTATTTTAAATTTGCCACAATTTTTCTTTTCAATAAGTTTAATTTAACATTTTGATTTCCACTTCGGAAATCGTTTTATGTAAATAAAATTTATTAATGTTTCGTATTTTAAGTACGATTTCCGAATTGGAAATCTAAACATCAAAATAAGCTTATTTTAAAGTCACGTTGTGCCTTATTCGCAATAAAAATAAATTGAAATATCAAACCACAATAAAAAACCTTAGTAAATTAATTAATAATAACCTTAGTAATGTATTTTGAGAACGATTTCCGAAGTGGAAATTGAAACGTCAATAAACGTATTTTAACTTTTAATTGTGGCTTATTCCCATTTAAATAGTAATTAATTTAAAATGCCACAAGAAAATAGCTTCAGAACAATATTAAAAAACCTTCATACGAAATTATTTGGCAACGTCTCATGTCGCGTAGTCAAAGCACCGAATCAAAGTAGAACCATTGATTATAAACCACACCAAAACCACACCACGCATACAATATTGTGTGGTTTATAATCAATGGTAGAACACAGGTAACGAACGTGTAGAGGTGGGCATTCTTTTTTTTTTCGAATCCTGAGAAAATTAATAAATATTTTTGAAAAATTTAAACGCAGAATGAAAGAATACATTATTACCGAGGGCCGAAAGTCTCTGAAAACTTCTATAATGTTTATTTTAATAAGTTACAGGGGCGAAAAAAGAGAAAATTTAGTGTGATTTTGAATTTTAAGTATCTCATTCAAAAAAACTTTTTGTTTATTTCGGCCCTCGGCAATAATGTCACCTT
Source organism: Diabrotica undecimpunctata (assembly GCF_040954645.1). NCBI lineage: Eukaryota > Metazoa > Arthropoda > Insecta > Coleoptera > Chrysomelidae > Diabrotica > Diabrotica undecimpunctata. The sequence continues at coordinate 6,885,007 of NC_092808.1, read as the reverse complement.
TCATTCTGCGTTTAAATTTTTTAAAAATATTTGTTAGTTTTCTCAGGATTCGAAAAAAATGAATACATTTAAAAAGCATTGGCCTGAAATTTTGCGCCTACGCTCTTAACGCAACTAAACCGATTTTCGTAAACAATAGCTATGATTGTTTAACAGTAGTTTCAAGTAAGAGAGTACCTACATAAACAAACATAATGGCTATTATCGTTTATGTGTATATTTATTGAAGTGAAAGAAACTAATCAAGGATATATTTATTATAACTTGAAAAATAAACTAAACAATACAAATAGTAAATCGTACTTACATACATTTACATTACACGTTATTATTAAATCGCGAATAGTCTAAATTGATATTTAAAAACGTAAGTTTTTCTACTTTACTTCTTGTTAACCGCGTTCTTCTTTTATTTAAAATTAAAACCAGATTTTGAACATGTGTTCACATTTACATTACTTTTTTCTAAACCCGATATTAGTAATTGTACTACGTCGGATACTATGGATGTAAGGTTACCGTTTGCTAAAATTTTATTGCAAGATTCTTGAACGCAGCGTACCATAACAATTACTGAACTACCCTTCAAGTATTTTTGGCCACTCATTGTACTTGTTATTTCTTAAGGCCGTAAAATTTGGGAAAATTGAAAACAAATAATCCAGTCTTCATTATTTAGATTTGGTCCAAGTCTAAGTGTGTATTAACTAATACAAAAGTGGAACGGATTGCCTCTTCTAACTCGGTCATTCTTTTTAATATGTAATAGGTAAAGTTCTACCTAGTTTCCACGTCTTGGATTGGCCGTTTGGGAGCTTTGTTATGTTGTAATTGATACTTTAAAAGCCTTTCAAGCGATAAGGTACTTTTTTTGAAATGTGTTTTTTTAGAAACTGAAATTTGAAATTAGTGAAATAATTTCACTAATTTCAAAAGCGATCTTTTCTGAATTATGGTTTCCAGAAAAATGGCAGCAGCCTAATAAAATCGTTTTAAATTCTAAATTTTCGGTTAAATATTGTCCTGTTAATGCGATGTAACTCAGTCACTCCATATGTCCAAAGGTCAGTAGTAATACAGATATTTTCTACTTCTTTAACAACTTGTGATCTAATAATTTGCTTAGTTTTGGTATAACATTCCTGAAGTAATGAGCCTGACGTAATGAACAAGTTTTTCTTGTTGGTGGTTTATATCCAGGAATCCACGCTGCAAACTTTTTAAAAGCTCGTTCTTCAACTATGGAAAACGGATGAAACGAGTCTTTGCATAGGTTTATTAAATCCATATCTATTTTTTTCTTTTGTTCTAAACTAATATTTTTATTAATGGAAGTATCCATCACCTTTTGACGCTTGGGTCGCGGTGGCAGTATGTCAATACTTGTAGTAGAAGTAGTCGAAACGGACAGAAATGCGTCAGGAGAAGTTTCAATCATTGCAATATTCAGAAAGTGGACCATAAAAGCTGCATCTTCTACAAATGCGCATTTTTTGAAAATAAAATATTATTCTTATACTAGGTCAATAATTTTGACTAAGAAAAATAATTAATAATTGAATATTTACAATAAATAAATCCTTTGACGAACTATCAATAAAGATTTGAAATCGAAAATGCAGATCAATCGTAAATCGAAACTCATTCATTAATCAGAATACCTAGTTATAAAAAAAAATCGGTTGCCTGTAAAGTCGGTTTTACGGGCGAAGATTTTACGTGACAACGTCTTTTTCTCGGTAGAACATTTATTGATATGACTGAATCGACTGAATTACGATTGATTGCAGTGCAGAGTGATTTAAACTAATAATTTACTTAACACTATCAACATTTGTCAATAGTATGACATAACCTATAAACTCAGTTTCTCAACTTTTGTGTCAATCTAACAATTAATCAATCAATCATAGTTTACGATAATGAAATATTAGTGTACAATTATTTACCTTTATTGTTGTAGTTGTTGTAAATGACGAATCTAAGCACTCCACATTTTCACTACAGACACAGCTGACGATACTTTAACCACACGTGTGAACTTGTATTATGACGCTTTCTCGGTTTTCCAACGCCAAGAACGCTCGAGAAAGACAGAGACACAAGCACGCACCGATTCAACGCGCCTAATTCTCTAGTGCTGCGCGCGCAGCGGACCGATCATGTTTGAGTGGGAGAGAGACGCAAGGCATTCGCCGGTCCGGCGGGCCTCTCTCTCGTTCGGTGACTCATCGTAACAGACGTGAGCGGGCGTTACACTTTTTCATGAGTGACTCCGAGCCACAACCTAATTTAAGACGTTGTCACGTCAACAAAAGAAAGAGTTAAGAAGCTGGTTACTTCTATAAAAAAAAAAAGAAAAAGAAGATTGTACTAGTGAAAATCAACCAGTACAAGAAAAAGAAACTGATAAAGATGATAAGTCCATGGTGTATTTTTGATGAATTTATTAGACATGACTCATCTAAACATATACCTGTATCTAGAGATATAAAAGAAGTCGACATGTATTTGTCTGATGATATTACCCACAAAAAATTTCGAACGGTGATTGGAACTGTCCATTACAGTGGTGGAAAAACCATCGCCATGTATATCCTAACTTAACCACTATATTCATAAAATATTGTAGTATTGTAACAAAATCTGTTCATTGTGAACACATGTTCAAAATCTGGTTTAATTTTAAACAAAAGAAGAAACAACAAGAAAAGTGAAAAAACGTATGTTTTTAAATGTCAATTTAGACGATTCGCGATTTAATAATGTGTCATGTAAATGTAAGTACTATTTGTATTGTTTAATTTATTTTTTAAGTTATAATAAATATATCCTTCGTTAGTTTCTTTCAATATAATAGCCAATATGTTTTTTGTGTACTAGTTTACTATTGAAACTGCTGATAAACAATCAACTAGTTACAGTTTACGAAAAACGGTTCCGATAAAAATGTCAACGACCCACCTCTAGTTTCTTAGGATCGGAACCAGATATCTCAGATCGGAACTAATCGGAATTAATCGAAACTAATCGGAACTAATCGTCTTACTATTGGGCAATGGGCAGCAATAAGAAATATGGAGGGGAGATCAAGGGGAAATATGATTGTTATCTTTGTCTGTTCGCTGAAAATATGATTTTATATCTGCGTTAGATATCCTGTTAAATTTTACCATACCGACCATAAAGTTTTACCTACACTGTATAGTCAAAATCCAGTGGTATTTGTTCTAAATTTAATCGCTTAAACTGATTTACATTTTTAATAAAGGTTTATTTGCATTATTTTTACCTTTATAAAAATGCGCAGTTGATTGATTAAAATCCTGAATATATTTAGGTTTATAAGTAGTTTTTTTAATTTAGTCTAATTTAGTCTACATCATGAACGTATGAATCCATTCATATTAATACTGTAATTAAAGATTTGATAGTGAATTCTTAAAAAATTATATTTGTTGTAACAGTATCTTAAGACTTGCTAATGGCTAAAAAAACATAACCATGCAGTCATACAGAGAAGAAAGAAAACGTTAATGATTATCGTTTCGATAGCAGATGCGTAACAGAGGGCCAATACATACCTGTAAGTTTAAATTTGAGAATGCAAATTTGTAAATGGGCATTTTCTGCAAGTGCATATCTGCTTCTTCCATAAACAGAAAACTAATATTTTCCGGTCTGCCGACCTTTTATGATGAAGACTATAAACTATAATGCTTTGTACTTGACTATTGAAAGGTTTGAGAAATGCAATTTTGCGAATTTTAGAACAATATTTCTAGATCTAGAAATGCGTTTTCTCTTTACGTTTCGTATTTCGATAATTTCGATACGGTATTTGAAAGTCGTATTAAATCATTTTTTAAAGGAGGCATCATTTTCGATTCTCTGCGGGGGGGGGGGGCGACGGAGTTCGTTAGCCAACTTTCCGATAGTACAATGATAATAGGAAAAATGTAGCCAAAAAATGGGTGAATATGGTACAACACCTAGACACACGACACACTGAAGATATAATTAAGAAGATCTAAGTTCAAGGATGAACTGACAAAAACAGTAGATAAAGAAGAAGACAATCAATATAAAAAGCAAACTGTATTTCACTTGCAAAAATAAAATTCCTTACCTTATCAACAGATCATCCGTTTTTATTCCGTGAAGTTCCCCTCCGGGAAAAAACCTCCACATATTTCCAAGCACCGGCAAAGGTTTCGGTCCAGGCATACTCTCGAACGGTTTCGCATTCTCCCATCCCTCTGGATTCGCATCATCGTTGTTAGACGCAGTCAAATGTTTATAAAAATTTTCTCGGTTCGTCGCCGTGGAGTACTTGGCAGTTTGTAAAAGCGTTGAAAATTTCAACCGAAGCGCTCGTTTCGACAACATTTCGACGTGTGAATTCTAAATTGTTCACACAAGGTTGTGCGGCCTCTATATTTTAAAAATATCAAGGTTATTTATAACAACTATTTAATGTAATAATGATTGATGAAGCAGTGGTATTATCTAATCAAGATAAATGTTTTTAAACAATTTTTTAAGGAAACCGGAATATAATATGCAATTTAACTCTTTTTTCTCTTAAATGTTGCTAACGGGACAATATACTTTTTGAAATTTATAATATAATGAAAATTTAGAATAAAAAATCGACTACAATAATCTTTGTGTCCGATATGACCAATCATAGTAAACAAACCATTATAATTTTTTATAAATAATAAATAAAAGTAAAATAAAATAATTTTTAAATGTAATCAAGTAATGTTTTAAATGTAATCAAGGGGAAGATTGGACAGAATTTTACACAGAACCTATTGCAACAGAGAACATGATGCTCTCAAAAGGTCTAAATTATACTGTAACATGCCCATCACTTCCTAAATTATATACCAGTGGCGGCCGGTCAGGGTCGGCAGGGTCGGCAGTGCCGACCCACACCTTTATAGATATTATAGTTTTTTTAATATTTAATTTAATCAGTATTTCAATAATTAATTGTGGCAGGTAATCAGTTGATGTCATTTGTTTTTGTGAAATAAAAAAATATCTGTGAGATAATGAGATAATAAAGACTAAATTTTATTCATGTTTTTTTTTTAAAGAATTCGACCAATTCGACAAGACTAAATTTTATTCATGGTTTTTAAAAGAATTCGTCCAATCTGAGCGTTAAGTGATCCCTGCGTAGACACTTTTTGAATTGATGATCCGATATCGGAGACATCCATCCGCCTGTGGATTCTTAAAAAGGCACGTTTTGCATTTTCGGCGAGCCGATCCCAACCTTGACGATGTACTTGTAAAAATCAACGGAATATTAGTTGATTAGCAACCAAATATACATTTCTTTCCATATGAACTTAATTACCAAGTACGGCAAAATTAAATTTGCCGATGCTTCATTTAGATTGGTGATTGGTCGCCAACTGTACATTGCGAGCGCGGGATGAAATGTTATTTCATATAAGAACGTAAGTAGTAAAGTGAAGTGATATTCAGTGCAGGAACTAGCCTTTCTTTATGTGATTTATTTTTATTTTCTAAAGTAATACTGTGATACGTTACGTCTGCCGTAAATAGTTAAAGGTTAAAGGGTTTGACATAGAAGTTTTTTTTTAATTAAAGTGTAAACAAATTCAGGTAAATTAAGGTAAAAAATGCAAGCCATGGGAGAAACTGTAAGTATTGATAAGTCTGATATTGTAAATTATATTTTGCATAATGGGTTTTCATCTATTCCATACGAAGAACAAATTGTTATTAAAAATAAGGGGCGTCCTTTGCCTAAAATGTCCCGGCTTATAAATATTAGTGCGGGTAAGGGAAGTAATAGAATAGATCATTTTCAGATAATTGGTACAGAAAGTACTCATGGCTTACCGGGAGTGAAATAAAAAACAAACTTTTCTGTTGGCCTTGCATTTTATTTTCGACAAATAGGGGCAAACATCAAAATCCGTGGTGTGAATCTGGTTACGATAATTTAAAGGAATTATTTAGGGATTTACATAAACATGATATTTCGAAAGATCATACTTACAGCCAGATTAAATTAGATTTATTTGGAAAAAAAATATCTATGTTTCATTAGATAATGCCCAACGTGAAAATGCTATTAAACATAACGAAATTGTAAAAAATAATCACGCAGTTTTACGTCGTTTAATTGATATTATAATTTTTTTAAGTTGTCAGGAATTATCTTTTAGGGGACACGATGAATCGGAGCATTCGTTAAATCAAGGTAATTATAGAGAACTAATAAAAATGTTTAAGAAATACGATTTGGAATTTTCTAATTTACTTTCTGATTCGAAGACATTTAGCGGTGTATCTAAAACAATCCAGAATGAATTAATAGAATCAATTAGTTACATTTGAGTAACGTTATTGAATCTGAGATTCAGGAAACCATTTGCTTTTCACTAGAAGTAGATGAAACTACCGACATATCATGTCATTCACAATTATCAATTGTTGTTCGATACGCGTTACGTGGTAATATCTATGAGAGGTTTTTAGGTTTTACAGACGTGAGTAAAAGCCATAAGGCAGAATATATTTTTGGTGTTTTAAAGGACAGATTAAAATTTTTTGATATCAAAAATGAATTGGTAGGGCAAACTTATGACGGCGCTGCCGTGATGTCTGGTGAATTAAATGGTCTTCAGGCAAAAGTTAAAACTATTGCACCGCAAGCTTTATTTACTCACTGTCATGCGCATATAATGAATTTAGTTTTGCAGGATACATGTAAAAAAATTAAAGAATGTCGTCTTTTTTTTGCCAGTTTAAGCGGATTTGCTTCATTTTTCTCAAGCTCACCTAAACGGACTAATGTTTTAGAACGGTTTGTTTCGAAAATAATGTCAACGGTTTGTCAGACGCGATGGAATTTTAAATCTCGGTTAGTTTTTACTGTAGCAGATTTTCGTGAACAGCTTTTGGAAGTTTTTGATTTTATTATTGAATGCGACGATTTTCAAAGTGATGATAACTCGATCCGTGAAGCAATCGGTTTTAAAACTTTATTAAATGATTATTCTTTTAACATACTTTTAAATATTTTTAAGAAAGTGTTTACCCAAACCGATTTGATATTCAATGTTGTTCAAAATCAGTTAACTGACATTATTCATTCCAAAAATGGAATAACAAGACTGGTGCAAAATCTCAGAGATTTTCGTAACGATAGTAATTTCCAGTATATACGCAGTGAAGTTTTGGACTCGCTTGATATTTCCGAACCCCCAAAAAAAAGACAAAGGCATGACACAGAAACAGATATCGAAAAACGAGTATATTTTGAAATTTTGGATACTATTATTATGCAAATAGATACTCGTTTTTCGAATTTTGAAGATTTGCAAATTTTTGACCTCTTTGACGATTCAAAATTTAAAAGTTACGCCAAACAATTTCCAAGATATTTATTAGACAGGTTAATTAAAAATTATCCATCATTCTTTAATAAAATAAAATTAGAAAATGAATTAAAAGTTTTATATGCTGATCCAAATATTTTCGGAAGATGGGATAAGTTACAAGATATGTATAATTTTATATGCTGCAATTCATTATAACAAACTGTTACCGAAATTAATAAATTATTGTCATTAATTCTCTCATTACCACCAACGTCTGCCTCAAATGAACGAGATTTCTCTTGCCTCAAAAGAATCAAAACTTATTGTCGAAATACCATGAAACAAGAGAGAATGTCAAGCTTGTCCCAAATGTCAATAGAAAAAAAAACTTTTAAAATCTCTCCAAAACTCTAATAAATTTTACGATGACGTTATAACCCATTTTGCTACTTGCAAACAACGTAGACTTGAGTTAATTTATAAACATGTTTAGGTTCTAAATTTATAGGAAAAAACAAAAAAAAAAAAATAAAAAACAAGAAAACAAAAAATCTCCTATGATGATTTACTTAAGTCTTTATTAGACGGTATACCTATCTTAGGAGACAAAAAATACCTTGCCGACCTTGTCTCTCAAGCCACGAGCCGCCACTGCATATACAATTGGTGCTGTTGAAAGAGTCTATTAAGAACTACCAATATTCACAAGAAAAAAATATAGAGGACCGTACAAGAAGAAAAAACCACAAAATCAAAAGCAAATGTTCTTAAAGAGAAACTCAAAGCTACCAAAGCTCTAAAAGAAAATGAGACCAGCTGATAAGGACAATGCAACTGTAATTATGAACAAAAGAATTAATATTAGGAGGATATATCGATTGATAATTTTTTAGAAATAATAATAATTACAGATTTTAACATTGATTTCAAACAAGCCTCTAAATACGGTATTAGGGGAAACACTCTTAATAGCCCTTTTTATTTCGTTATTTATGTTGTTGTAGTAATTCTTATTATCTTTAGCGTTTCTTCTGGCTTCCATCATACATAGAATCTCCTCCGTCATCCATTCCTTTTTATTTGTTCTTTTAGGTTTTAAGTATTTCTCTGTTATTTCTTGACTTACTTTGTGCAAATTTTCTAGTTCTACATCTGTGTTATCTGTTTCTGTACGGGCCAATGGTTATTATAATCCATTAAAATCGGTAGGAGTTATTTCTCCAAAAGAAAGAAATCTTTATAAGTGTATTCACAGTTTATGCTGACACCAAAAAGTGGAAACAACCAGAAGACCTAAAATCCAATAGACCTATAAGTTTGTTGCCGATTCTATCAAAGGTATATCAAAGGTATTTTGAGATCTATCAATCTTAGAAAAAACTAAACTTATTCCGGACCACCAATTCGGCTTCAGGTTAAAGCATGGGACAATCGAACAGGTCCACAGAATAGTAAAAAAAAATTCCTACGCGCTGGAAAGTAAATCATAACCTCTCAGCAGCCTTCTTAGACATCAGTTCAGCCTTCGATAAAGTTTGGCATGAAGGCCTACTTAATAAGATAAAGAAACAATTGCCATATTCTTTCTTTCCACTCCTAAAAACCTACCTATCAGATAGACTCTCCCTGGTAAAGCAGTACGATGAATACACCCAGTTCCACCCTACGTATAATGAAACACAAGTACAAATAAAGTTATGTAATGAAATAACAAAAACAATCACCGCAACAAAAGGCCTCAAACAGGGATGTGGTCTCTCACCTACACTTTTTAACACACACACACACACACACACACACACATATATATATATATATATATATATATATATATATATATATATATATATATATATATATATATATATATAATAATTAATAATATATATAGATCAGGCTTTGAAAAGATGGTATAGAAAATGCGGAACAATGGGCATACCAGTACAAGAGAATATATTACATTCACTACTTTTCGCAGATGATCAAGTCATTTTTGCACAAGACAGGGAAGATATGGAATATATGATAAGGAAATTAAAGGAAGAATATGAACTTTGGAGACTCAAGAGAAATATGTGCAAGACCGAATACTTATGTATTGGACCCGAGGTTGCAGATTTGAACTTAAGTTTAGAAGAAGAGACTATTAAGAGTTGTAAGGCTTTTAAGTATTTAGGGTCAATGATTAGCTGAGATGGTACTTGTATGAAAGATACAGAAATGAAAATAGCACGGGGAAAACAAGCCACAAGAGCACTTCATGGAGTGATATGGAACAACACTCTAACCAAAGAAAACAAAAAGAGATTCTTTTAAAACATAGTGATGAATATTACCCTATATGGATTGGAAGTATGACCAATGACAACAACAATACGAAATAAAATAAGAACAGTTGAACTGGACTTTATGAGAAGATGTCTACAAATCACAAGAGCGGATAGAATAAGAACGGAGGAAATATGGAACAGAATGAAAGTGAAATGCTCAATTACAAAAAAGTTGCAAAACAGAGCCCTGCAGTGGTACGGGCATGTACAAAGAATGCCAGAGCATAGGTGGCCGAAAAGAATATTAAATTGGGACCCGCCGGGAAGAAGACGGAGAGGAAGACCTACTACAAGATGGAAAACATACTTTGGAAATGCTATGATAGATAGAGACCTTAGAGAAGGTGACTGGGAGAATAGAGTGCTGTGGAGGACGAAAACGGCGAACTAATAATGGGAAAAGCCGAAGAAGAATAGAAGAAGGTCTATAGTAAATGCTCCAGTGTATGTTAGCGTGCGTTAATAACGAGGCGCCGACTCTCGATCGGACTATAGGATGGTATTATATTATCATCGCCACGTAAAATAAATGCATTATTTTAAATGTGAGCATTCACAGTCAGAGCTATGCTATAGGCGAGGATACCATGCTATGGTCTCCGTAATAAACGCACAATTACATTCTCCTCTATAGAAAATGATCTGAACGTACCTTCGATAAAAGAAGTTGTAACAAGTTACAGTGTCAAATATGGTGAACGGATAAAAGTCACAGCCACCTAAAGCTTACAAGCCGTGAAAAAAAATGGCAACGCCGCATCAGCTGTTAGAAGTAGTCCGACTGTAAAGAGCCCAACAAAATAATAAATAAAAGAGGAACATCATAATATTCGCTATAAAGTTAAAATTAAGTAAAAAAATCGTACAAAATAGTCTGATAAGGTACATATATATCACATCTATTAAAACTGCAAAACATTGAATACAATGAGGTGTAATATTAATAGAATTTAAAAGTAATACAAGTGCATTCAGCTTACATTATTTACATAATTTATGTTAAAAAAAAAAAAAGAAAATAATCTTTTAATATTTTTGTAAACAACTTGTAGTTTATTGAATTCTAGTATCCCTTGAGCGAATATTATATTTATTAAAAGTGGCTTAAAAAAATGTTATTGAAATTCCAGGTATTTATTTTTTAAAGTTGAAAGCTTGCGCTTTTTAGATAAACTTTTAGTTAGTTTCTTTGTCATAATTTCATTATACTTGTTTTTTGTGAAGTTATTTAACAAAGTATTGGAGAAAATCACAGAAATTTTAAAATATAGTTCTCTAACAGCTGTTCCACAAACATCTGTTTATGTCCTTCACATAAACAGATACAAGTAATTCCTTCCTAATGTTAATGTTTGAAATAACTTTTATACACTCATCACTGCACTGATTGTCAATATTTAATAAATAAAAACAAATCCTTTCTTCTACAACTTTTATTTGCCAGTTTTTTAACTCAACCCTCTCACTAACACTTTGTAAAAATTTCTTGAAATCCACGATAAGGTCTTTGTTTTCGAGTTCTTTTATATTATTTTCTTCCCAGAGACTTATTTCTGCTCGTCTAGTTTCAGGATTTTTTCTTGTTGGTGGTTTTGGGTTAGATAAATATGACGGTTGGTTTTCAAAAATTCTTGGTATCGCATTCTCTTTCAACTTGGGAAAAACCAAATTTCGTTGAAGAACCGTACCATTTTTATCAATGAATGACTCACTTTCAATAATATCCGTTGCATCAAAATGTTTTTTACATACTACCGAACTAGAAGTTACTGGCTTATTTATTATTTATTAACTGTATTTTAAATTCTACCTTAACTATATGATATGTAGTTGTGATTCTATTTTAATATTTTATTACTTTTAACTTACATACTTTTTAATTAAACTATTCATAACAAATTAGTAGCATTTACAGTTGCTAAATACAGAAAAGGAAATCTCCACTGGAAGAGGCTCCTACACGCTATATAAACCAACAAAGTTACTTATAATTCTGTATTTTTGGATAGATGGAATTTTTTTAGATTAGGCTTTCATACTTTTATAATTGTTGGTTTCAATATTGACAGTTTTTGATGATCTTAGTTGTATTCCGGCTACTCTGGTGACACTTAGCAACCTTCTTTAATGTATCTTCTTTTCTTTTTGAGATATAAAAATTGTGGAATCATTGTGCAGTTGATATGTACCCATAAGTGTTGTTATCAGTTGGAGATATCTGTTTTGTTTGCTTTGAATAGCCTTAGTTATAAACACTTGACTAGAATAGATTGCATCTTACATTGTAACTTCAGAGATCCAGATAAGGTTTATAATTTTAATGAAACAGCAGTTTTTAGCAACATTACCTGCTATCAATTTCTAAGGTCACTTCCGTTGGAAATGACAACTTTGTATTATTTATTTTGTAATGATAAGCAGGTGTTCTATCAAATTATAATAGCTTATACTAAAAACCCAATTTAAAGCATGACATATCGGTAAAAATAACCAATTACATAATCACAAGATTTTTTAAAAATGATAAATTTTAAACATTTAATTTCAGGAAAATTTTTTAATAAGCAAGCAGCATCTAGCTGCTTCTATATCGCGACATCATTTTCTAATCGAATGTGACCCCCAATATATTCAGCGACTTTATTAATATCATGTGTTTTTTCTGTTTTTTCTACAGCTTACTTTTTCCTGTATTTTTCCATGTAAAATTCCATAAAGAAACGCCATGGTCCGTTCTACTATTTTTTGACACCTTTTTTGGTGAAGACCCACCGGCTCGCTTAATCGGGACGTATGAGGCCTCGTTCGAAAGGGAGTGGAGGGGACTATGTAGTTTTCTTTGGTTTTTGTGGGTGCTATTAATCTTCCAATTTTCATTAATGTATCAGTCAGTAAGGTGTTTTTAGTTTTTGATGTTTTTTTGTCTTGTGTTGTTTTAAGTAATTCCTCCATTTTTTTCTTTACATATTTGTTTTTAATCATAGTTTTTCCAGGTATAACCTCTGGATGTTTTGTATTTTTCTTTTTCGTTTTAAAATTAAGAGAATATCAATGTATATTATTTATTTATTTCCAAACAATTTGAATGAAATATTATTGCGGATATATCAATATACCTACATTCTTTCTTGTTAAGCCAAAGCTGTAACTTTACAAAACAATGTTGAGAAATCTTACACAATATTTAATAATAGTTACTTTAAAATAATAAAATATTTATATTCTTATCATTTAGATTGTATCTAAATATTTAGTTAATATTTTATCTAAAAACTAAAAACAGCATTTATTAAAATATACATATCAATTAAAATAAGTCAGCCTTAACGAGATCGTCTTGGTTTGTGGTAGCTTTCCATCACTTTATTTCTTTAAGGGTAAGTGTAAGGGGATCCACGATACCGTACAAAAATCTGGCTTCAAATCTCATATCGGAATGGTCCCATGATAATTCAAAATTTCGGATCATCTGAAAGTAAAAAAAAAATAGATAAAATTCCAACTAGATATCTATGTTAATCACTTTGTCCTTGTGTTGTATTAGATGACAGCGAAACTAGAGGGTAAAATTTGTTGGTGCTTAATCTATGCTGATGATGAAGACAATACTAAAAGTCATATAGAACAAATACTAGAACAGTAGAGACAAACTCTTGAAGAAAAAAAAATCGGTTGCCTGTAAAGTCGGTTTTACGGGCGAAGATTTTACGTGACAACGTCTTTTTCTCGGTAGAATATTTATTGATATGAATATTATTAAATTGCACAATAGGAACAAGGAATTGAATGAAAATAAGAATTGCACAAATTTTAACTATAGAAATATATTTTGTTTACTAAAACATTGTACATGTAAACTTAAACTTAACTTCTATTTGAGTGATTTTGTTGAGGATAGGACGATGATAGGAGAAATATGAAATGAAAGGAAGTGTTTCTGCTGTAATGTGTCTTGAACGCCAAGAACGCTCGAGAAAGACAGAGACACAAGCACGCACCGATTCAACGCGCCTAATTCTCTAGTGCTGCGCGCGCAGCGGACCGATCATGTTTGAGTGGGAGAGAGACGCAAGGCATTCGCCGGTCCGGCGGGCCTCTCTCTCGTTCGGTGACTCATCGTAACAGACGTGAGCGGGCGTTACACTTTTTCATGAATGACTCCGAGCCACAACCTAATTTAAGACGTTGTCACGTCAAAAGGTTAAAACTTAATAGGGTAAAAATATTTGAAGTACCTATTTGGAATGTTCATTTATAGATGGAGCTGCTACAAATAATAAGACATCTTAGGATATATCGTTAAAGGAGATTAATATTGATATGATTCAAGATTAAAACTTTACGTACATTTGCAATCGCTACTTCCACTTCCAAAACGGCGAATCTTCTGCCGATACAAGAACGGGCACCGTATCCAAACGGCATGTAAGCGAACGGATGAGCATTTTTTGCGGAGTACTCGCTAGTGACAGATCGTAGCCATCTTTCCGGCATAAATTTAGAGGGTTCCTTGAAATTTTTGTCTATCAATGCTGACGCATAAAAATGCATGGGATTTACATCCGTCTGAAACAAAAAAATAAATAAATAAAATGTAGATATTGTAATGTATATATAATAAGTGTCCCAAAATTCAAGGCAAGATTTGAATTTGTCGCCATTTGGCAACAAAAAACAGTTTGACAGCTGACAGTTAGTTAAGGGTTAGTAAAAATTAAGCATTATAAGAGAAAACCATGGTTTCGAAAAAATATTTTCAAAACCATAAAAGTTTGGCAGGCACAGCTTGAAAATTACGTACAAAATTTGGTCAAATATTGATTTAACTTTGTCAACTGTATACAGAGTAATTGAAAAATTCAGGGAGACTGTTGAAAAAATCTATTCTCAACATGTCTCTGTTTGATGCGTACTTCGGGATGGAGGCATCATTGAACCATACTTCTTTGAAAATGAGGCTGGTCAAGCAGTGACTGTTACTGGTGCTCGATATCGCAACATCATAATAGAGTTGTTTCTGTCTAAATTTGATGATATACTGATGTGGACGACATGAAGTTTCAACAAAATGGTGCCACATGCTATAAAGTCCGTGAAACAATTCAATTACTCATGCTCAACCTCATGCATGGTTTTAACTACGTGAGTTTTACCATTTTGAAATCCACGATTTACTTAGGATCGTGAGGAGGTCAACCTTAGTTAAAATAACTCCGTTTCCCACCACAAAGACAATCATGGAGATCCCTACCCTGGCTACCTCTTCTCAGAGGTAGCTCGGCTAATCCCTAAGACACACAAGGTATCAAGAGCAATCACAAGGAAGATCAAAGCATAACACAAGATTCAAACATTTTATTTAAATAAAAAATATGCCTGGTGGAATGGACAAGCTAATCCCTTGGTTGAATGGATGATGATGGGATATACCATGCTTTGGGATCAAACCTGGTCGAATGGCAAATCTAATCCCAATATGGCATATCCAGCATAATACTTTACGCTTTATATATAAAGCAAATATGTCTTTTATCATCCATAGTGTCATGTGATATGTCGTATGTCGCTATAGGTTCATTAATAACGAAGAAGATGTGTAGTGCCTTTTTATTAGTATCTTCGTTTGTTTTTCCTATCTAAATATATTCTTTATATCTTCCCCTTTTATTTGCTGTGTCGTATGTTAAGATTCGATCAGTTGTTCATTTTGTAAACAACCAGGGGCCTTCTTTAAGTCAATAAATCAAAATCTATTTTTATTTATAGTGCCCTATGATATCTCGTATGTTGCTATACGTTAAATAATAATGAAGATACTGTGTAGTGCCATTTTAGTAGTTTCCTTGTTTGTTTTTCTATCTAAATATATTCGTTATATCCGCCCCTTTTATCTGATATGTCGCATGTTAGAATTTGATCAGTTGTTTATTTTTTATACAGCCAGAGGCCTTATTTTAGTCAATAAATCAAAATTTGTCATATAGTAAATTTATTTTTCTCTATAGTGCCCTATCATATCGCGCATGTTGCTATTCGTTCATTAATAATGAAGATACTGTGTAGTGCCCTTTTGGTAGTCGCCTTGATTGTTTTTTCTATCTGAAAAATATATCATATATTTGTTATATCCTCCCCTTTTATTTGCTACATCGCATGTTAGGATTAGATCAGTTGTTTATTTTGTAGTCAGCCAGAGGTCTTTTTTAAGTCAATAAATCAAAGTTTGTCTTACAGTAAATCTATTTTACGTTTATTAATAATGAAGACACTTTGTAGTGCCCTTTTGGTAGTCGCCGTGTTTGTTTTTCTATCTGAATATATTCTTTATATCCTTCCCTTTCATTTGCTATGTTGCATGTTAGGATTCATTTAGTTGTTTAATTTGTACTTAGCCAGAGGCCTTCTTTAAGTCAATAAATCAAAATTTGTCTTTTAGTAAAACTATTTTTATCCATAGTGCCCTAGGACATCTCGTATGTAACTATACGTTTATGAATAATGAAAACACTATGTAGTGTCCTTTTGGTAGTCGCATTGTTTTTTTTTCTATCTTAATATATTCGTAAGATCCTTCCCTTTCATTTAACGTATCACACGCTCTCCAATAACAAAATAGCAAAGGAAATGTGATGAGAATCACCAAATAACAAAGAAGATATGATGTAATGCCCTCTTAGCAATGCCGCAATGTGTGTTTTTTCTGTCTCCACATATTCGCTATCCCTTCTCCTTTACAATGATGTATCATACGTCCTGATCCGACGAACTGTTCTACCCCCATCACAAAACGGTCAAAAAATGAGCAGAATGAACCTTAGCATTTTCTTATGGGATTTTACATTGTAAATGAAACAGAAACGGTATAGCAGTGTTTTTACAGGTCTTATTTATATTTAATTTTTTTCAATCAATTGTTATTTAATTCTAAGTACGTCTGTTTAACTTGATTTAATTTTATTTAATTCTATTTACCTTTATTTAATTTTATTTAGTTTTAATTTTATTTTATTTTGATAATTTATTTTTATAGTCAGTATATGTTTACCTTACCCAGTGACATATAATAAATATATATTATACGTCATTGATCTTATCTTACAATTACAGTAGCCTATATTTTCAGCAATTTTTTTGAAAAAATGAATTACTGTGAAGTAGTAAAATTTCTGATTAACTATATTTGAATCATCAATTTGTATAATGAATTAGCAATAAATCAACCGTATTGTTTCATAAACAAAATATGATTGAAATGTCAAATGTTGGTAGTTCAGAGTTATTTCCTAGGTGGCGTCGTTACCTTAGTGGACAAACGGTGTGATCTGTCATCATAGCCTTTTATACAGATAGTTAGCAATATTGTCAGTCTAAATCTCTTATGCCAAATCTTTTTTGACAGAAGTTTTTATAGTCAGCTACCTGTTTATATTCCGTTAATGAGTATTACAATTTAATAAAATCTTATGATGAAAAACTTATGATGATGAAATCTTATTACGAAAATGTTGGGAAAAAATGTAGCAATATTAATGATGTTTGTTTGCTGTAAAATAAGATGAAAAAACACAATGTATAATGCTGTCTTCTCTGTCTAAAAATTCTTAGAAAAAAAGATAAAGATATTTTTCAAATATTGCAGCAGGCAGAGACATACCTAGTGTCGTATTTGGTGCCATCTAAAGTACATGTATTTAGTAATTTAAACTAAAATTCCTGTAAAAACAGTACGCCACTGGCAAAATAAAAACTTGTAATGTGTATTCTAGGAGGCAACACTTTGTAAAGTATGTAAATGTTCCTTCGTAAGATTTTATAAATCCTGAGCTGCAATATCATTGTTGACATTCGTTATCGTATTTGTCTCAAATTGAATATGAAATTAAATAATTCTTGACATGTCTTAAACTCAGGAATACGTCTGGACTGGGAAAAGGATTCAAGAAGACCCGTTATAAGTACATGATATAGATTTGATACATGATATGAGATTTCATCCATTAAGGTTTTTTTTGGAGTTTGAAAATGGTATGTTAATGGTATACAAATGCTATAAATAATTGTATAAAAAATTTATATGCGGCGTACTTTGGATGATTTGCTTAATTGGAGGTTATCAGTAGTATGTGAAATATTGACATCGAATCGATTTGACAGTGGGGTTCGTTAGTATCGCAGTAGAGGCTAGAGCTAGGAATATAATCTAAAAGCTCATCAGCATAATGTAGTTCCGGAATTTTAAATTATTTTAAGAGGTTGTATCTCTGTTTTTTGTGCCGACATGTATATAGATATCATACTGTCATAGCCTAATTTTAAATGAATTGAAATTCTATATATACTTCTACCAGTGGCGGCCGGTCAGGGTCGGCAGGGTCGGCAGTGCCGACCCACACCTTTATAGATATTATAGATTTTTTTAATATTTAATTTAATCAGTATTTCAATAATTAATTGTGGCAGGTAATCAGTTAATGTCATTTGTTTTTGTAAAATAAAAAAATATCTGTGAGATAATGAGATAATAAAGACTAAATTTTATTCATGGTTTTTAAAAGAATTCGACCAATTCGACCAGACTAAATTTTATTCATGGTTTTTAAAAGAATTCGTCCAATCTGAGCGTTAAGTGATCCCTGCGTAGATACTTTTCGAATTGATGATCCGATATCGGAGACATCCATTCGCATGATTCTTAAAAAGGCACGTTTTGCGTTTTCGGCGAGCCGATCCCAACCTTGACGATTTACTTGTAAAAATCAACGGAATATTCAACCAAATATACATTTCTTTCCATATGAACTTAATTACCAAGTACGGCAAAATTAAATTTGCCGATGCTTCATTTAGATTGGTGATTGGTCGCGAACTGTACATTGCGAGCGCGGGATGACATGTTATTTCATATAAGAACGTAAGTAGTAAAGTGAAGTGATATTCAGTGCACGAACTAGCCTTTCTTTATGTGATTTATTTTTATTTTCTAAAGTAATACTGTGATACGTTACGTCTGCCGTAAATAGTTAAAGGTTAAAGGGTTTGACATAGAAGTTTTTTTTAAATTAAAGTGTAAACAAATTCAGGTAAATTAACCTAAAAAATGCAAGCCATGGGAGAAACTGTAAGTATTGATAAGTCTGATATTGTAAATTATATTTTGCATAATGGGTTTTCATCTATTCCATACGAAGAACAAATTGTTATTAAAAATCAGGGGCGTCCTTTGCCTAAAATGTCCCGGCTTATAAATATTAGTGCGGGTAAGGGAAGTAATAGATCATTTTCAGATAATTGGTATAGCAAGTACTCATGGCTTACCGGGAGTGAAATAAAAAACAAACTTTTCTGTTGGCCTTGCATTTTATTTTCGACAAATAGGGGCAAACATCAAAATCCGTGGTGTGAATCTGGTTACGATAATTTAAAGGAATTATTTACGGCTTTACATAAACATGATATTTCGAAAGATCATACTTACAGCCAGATTAAATTAGATTTATTTGTAAAACAAAATATCTATGTTTCATTAGATAATGCCCAACGTGAAAATGCTTTTAAACATAACGAAATTGTAAAAAATAATCACGCAGTTTTATGTCGTTTAATTGATATTGTAATTTTTTTAAGTTGTCAGGAATTATCTTTTAGGGGACACGATGTATCGGAGCATTCGTTAAATCAAGGTAATTATAGAGAACTAATAAAAATGTTTAAGAAATACGATTTGGAATTTTCTAATTTACTTTCTGATTCGAAGACAATTAGCGGTGTATCTAAAACAATCCAGAATGAATTAATAGAATCAATTAGTTACATTTTGAGTAACGTTATTGAATCTGAGATTCAGGAAACCATTTGCTTTTCACTAGAAGTAGATGAAACTACCGACATATCATGTCATTCACAATTATCAATTGTTGTTCGATACGCGTTACGTGGTAATATCTATGAGAGGTTTTTAGGTTTTACAGACGTGAGTAAAAGCCATAAGGCAGAATATATTTTTGGTGTTTTAAAGGACAGATTAAAATTTTTTGATATCAAAAATAAATTGGTAGGGCAAACTTATGACGGCGCTGCCGTGATGTCTGGTGAATTAAATGGTCTCCAGGCAAAAGTTAAAACTATTGCACCGCAAGCTTTATTTACTCACTGTCATGCGCATAGAATGAATTTAGTTTTGCAGGATACATGTGAAAAAATTAAAGAATGTCGTCTTTTTTTGCCAGTTTAAGCGGATTTGCTTCATTTTTCTCAAGCTCACCTAAACGGACTAATGTTTTAGAACGGTTTGTTTCGAAAAAAATGCCAACAGTTTGTCAGACGCGATGGAATTTTAAATCTCGATTAGTTTTCACTGTAGCAGATTTTCGTGAACAGCTTTTGGAAGTTTTTGATTTTAATATTGAATGCGACGATTTTCAAAGTGATGATATCTCGATCCGTGAAGCAATCGGTTTGAAAACTTTATTAAATGATTATTCTTTTAACATACTTTTAAATATTTTTAAGAAAGTGTTTACCCAAACCGATTTGATATTCAATGTTGTTCAAAATCAGTTATTATTCATTCCAAAAATAGAATAACAAGACTGGTGCAAAATCTCAGAGATTTTCGTAATGATAGTAATTTCCAGTATATACGCAGTGAAGTTTTGGACTCGCTTGATATTTCCGAACCCCCACAAAAAAGACAAAGGCATGACACAGAAACAGATATCGAAAAACGAGTATATTTTGAAATTTTGGATACTATTATTATGCAAATAGATACTCGTTTTTCGAATTTTGAAGATTTGCAAATTTTTGACCTCTTTGACGATTCAAAATTTAAAAGTTACGCCAAAGAATTTCCAAGATATTTATTAGACAGGTTAATTAAAAATTATCCATCATTCTTTAATAAAATAAAATTAGAAAATGAATTAAAAGTTTTATATGCTGATGCAAATATTTTCGGAAGATGGGATAAGTTACAAGATATGTATAATTTTATATACTGCAATTCATTACAACAAACTGTTACCGAAATTAATAAATTATTGTCATTAATTCTCTCATTACCACCAACGTCTGCCTCAAATGAACGAGATTTCTCTTGCCTCAAAAGAATCAAAACTTATTGTCGAAATACCATGAAACAAGAGAGAATGTCAAGCTTGTCTCAAATGTCAATAGAAAAAAAACTTTTAAAATCTCTCCAAAACTCTAATAAATTTTACGATGACGTTACAACCCATTTTGCTACTTCCAAACAACGTAGACTTGAGTTAATTTATAAACATGTTTAGGTTCTAAATTTATAGGAAAAAACAAAAAAAAAACAAACAAAAAATCTCCTATGATGATTTACTTAAGACTTTACAAGCCACGAGCCGCGACTGACTTCTACAGTAATATAATTTTATTAAAATATTACTATTACTCACCCCTTTTGGAACTTGATAGCCTCCCAGTATCATGTTTTTTGTAGTAGTTCTAAGACCGCCAATAGCAACTGGAGCCATCCTGTTGCTCTCCTTCAAAGTAGCTTTCAAATATTGCATTTCAGATAACTTTTCGGCCGTTAACACTGAGTTTTTTTCTGGAAGGTATTTTAAAACTTCCTCACGGAGTATGCTTTGTTTCTCAGGATTCTTGGCTAGAAGATACAGCGCTGTTCCGAGTGTCTTTCCCGTCTAAAAGAGTCATTGAGAATAATCAAAAAATACAAGACAATAATATCAAACATGTCACTTACCGCGTCTACACCCGCTGTTATTAAGTCAATAGTCATAAGATACGCTGTTTCTTTATTCACTTTTGCTAAACGCTGAAGTACTCCAAGTTCATCATCTGGTATGTTTTCATTTTTAAATTCTACCACAGCTTCATCGATAATTTTAGAGATTAAACTGAAAGAAAAAATTAAGCAATTTACAATAGACCAAATAACTGACTAAGTTATTCTTTTTCTTGTTAGTTGAGGCGAGACACGTTTACCTCTGGCACTTCGTCACTAGATATTTGTACCATACCCTCCCTTTTTCCGTGAAACTCCTAAAGTATTGTAGCGTCAACAAAAGCCAACAGTTTTCTTGTTTTAGGATCCCTCTTTATTTGACCAGTAAATTCCTGCCTCCTACTACTAAGTAAGTTATTATAAGTAGTGATTAAAGTTTAGTAATGGATCTTGTCGATGCTCACAGATCAAAAGTTCTGGTTTTGAACAAGGAGTTTTCCTCCTCTATTTGCTTTCTCTTTCTTTCTTCTTTCTCTTTTTTTCTTGTCTTCCTCTAGATTTATTCCAGCTGCCTAGTATTTTTGTTTCGTTCCTTTTAGGAAGAAATCCAAATTTTTATATGTACTCCTTTAATATTTTTAGAAGAGCTAGAAGGACGATATAGTCTCGAATGTATAAGGAATGAATATGGAAATAGTGTAACCTCGGAAACCTTTTTTTGGATGGTGCTAGAAAGGTCACCAATGGAGACACTGCGGACGGCAGCCAGATGGTTGGTGGAGAGCGAGTCGTGGGTTCGAAACTAGCTTTTGGAACCAGGAATGGGTCCAACGGACGAAAGAAGTAAAGATACGATAAGATATATTAGAAAAGATATAGAAATAAACAAAAAGATAGATGGGTAAAATTACCAAAGATAAGATAAGATAGGGAACAGGGCGCCACTTAATTTTTTTGGGGTTTGAGGAGAAAATTAAGAAACCTTAGAAAAGAAAAGAGATAAGGAAAGATATTTAGGTTCAGAGATCAAACCCAAGAAAAGATATCAACAGTTAGTTATTGAATAAATTTGGTCAACACTCTACATAAACAAAAAATAAATATATAAGGTATTACACTTACTTACCTACGAAACTTAATCAGCCTGATCTTTCTACTGGTCAAAGGTATAGTTATATTTAAAGGTAAAAAGCAAATATTCAGAGTTATGGTTATATCAGGGAACTTTGTTAGGAGTCGACAAATAAAATACATACATAAAACAATAACAATATACTCAACAACAAAATTATGACGCTGCTGAATGCAACACAAGTAATAAAAATACACAAACAACTATGAAATGGTGGTAGGTATACATATAAAAATAAGCAGAAATATAATTAGAAAATACCTTTACAAAGATATAAGTATAACACAATCATGCACAAATAAAGTTTTGGCGTATCTCGAGATATTACAGCAAAAAAAAAATGAATAAAAAATTATAACAAACAAAAATACAAAAAAGTTACTGAAGTGAAAACATAAAAATTTAACCAAACCGCACTTGGTTAAGTCGATTATTTGGTTCGTAACAAAAAAAATATAGAATGTTCTTTAATTGACTGCAAAATTCAGTAGCTACTCTCAACTACATTTGAAGACTTGTATGAACTTTAGGTACGTCCAGATAATAGAAGACGATATGATACCATACCATATTACTTGCCCAGATAGGTGGAGATATTAAGATTATGTTAACTTACAGTAATTCCTGACGACTGCTGCTTGAAGTCACTGAAGTTAATACTATACTGGAATTAAACACTGAATTTAATTACCCTTAAAGGTGCTTTACAACTATACTTAATCTAATATAGTGTAAGATAAAAAAACTCTAATAAGCAAGTGTATACACACTTATAAAGAAAATGCACAGAGACGGTAAGGTAGCAGATACGATAATGTGAGTTAGGCGTCTTAACTCGACGATTGCCCACCGAGAAGTAACTTGGTTCCTCTAAAATTTTACCAAACTACCCAGGAAAAGGTGAGGGTATCTTCCACTCAAAAATCATAGGCCAGTTGTATGTATTTCTGAGAAGGTAAAAAGTTCTAATTAACATTGAACATAACGGTATCTTTCTACCTACAAACGTGATGAAATATCAAATCTCCTAGATTAGGTTTTTCCCGAAAAACATTACAACGGGCGTTCGACGACAATTAGCGCATTTATTTATTTAGAACCCGGAAAAGGATTAACTAAGGATTCGCCAAACCGGCGTCTTTAAATAAATACGTAGGTAAATTCGTCAGTCATATTTCGGTAGTTTCCCAATAAAAATTTCGGATCGTAAACATGACCATCAGCGTATCATCCACATGGGTAAAAGGAATTAAAATAATTAATATTTTAATTATATAAAAAAATGTTACAATAGTTACAGTTAAAATGATATGGATGGAGTCTATAAATAGGATTACTGAAGCATATCATTGGACAATAGTTGGAAAAACTAGAGGAAACCGAATTTCTACTAGTTTGTGATAGATATAAGCAGTGTTAAGCAGATTTGATCACACGACATTTAGATTTAAATCAAAATATTTTACAGAAACCATTCCTTAATTTCTATATCCGTTGAACCGTATCCATCGAGCCGAATCTCAAATAAAAACTGAGTTTGCCATCTCTGCATATTTTATATTAAAATGGAGTTATACTAGCCAAATTTCACACAATAGTAATAATAACTAATAAATTCAAACAGAAATTGTCCTATTTTGTTTTGGTTAATCCTGATTAATACTAAATTAAATGTTTACTCACCTAGTTGAAAATTCAAAATTTGCATAAAATTGCTTTAGTCTTCTAGATGGAAGATACTTCCAGTATGGAGGCATAAGTTCTAAATAGTGAATTTGCTCGAATATCTTCAAAACTGAAAGGACGAATTGGTAGAGTTCCGATGTTTTATCTACATGCGTTTCAAGAGCTCCTAAAAATGCAAATATATTGCGATGAAGACTATACTTTCATATAATTAAACACACACATATAAACACACACGCATATATTTACAGGAATTATTTACATCCTCCAGACACTACTAAACTGATCAGTAACCAATGGGTTACTTCAGTACAGACACTACTACGTTGAATAAATCAACTTGATCAACTTGTACCATTAAATCTTGCTGAGTATCGGAATAAGAAACTAAAAACAAAAATCAGAAGAGGAAGCAATATTACCGTACCTACTTGTCTGTTTAAAGCAATAACTGACACAGAATCCAATGCCCATTTGAACAAATCTTTCTCGAAATCAGCAGGCGTTTGATTGGTCCCTGCACTTTGCATGCGGTATTTGGTAAGTTTTATGAGATCCTTAGCTACTTTATCAATTCTTGTAGTGTACTGTTGAATTGTATTGGGTTGCATTAATATTGGATTTACAATAGTTCTTAACTTATACCAATCTTCACCTTGCCTAAAAATAATAAACAGTTTTAAATCTTTGAAACTTTAAAAATGCACATATGAACATAAAAAATATTGTTTTATAAAATAAACTTACGACAAAGCCAGTCCAATGTTCCCTTTAAACATGTCTTTTCTTAGCTTGGTTCGATGGTAGAAAATGTAGTCAAAAATAAGCCGGGAAGGAAAAGGTCCGGTGTTACGGAACAGCTGTAAAAGAATAATGCTTTAAGGAAATAAATTCATAAATGAAAGTTGAGTTTTAAGGGTAATTATATTATAAATAATATATATAATCTATATATATTCTATGCAGTGTTGGTAGGTAGAAATAATTAAAATTTCTGCCTGGCTTTTATCGCAAATATTGGAAAACTAGCAGAATCCGGCCATTTTTTGTTGCAACTTGGAATATTCCTGTAAATTCTTGATCGCTAGAAGCCATCCACGAATCCATAACATGTTTTCTACGGAAAACAATTAATGGAGGATCTTCTTATCCATCTGCATTACGCCATTAAAATAGTTATGTTTTTTTCCCGGGCACTGCTGTTACTCGATGAGTAGGAAATGCGATCTGTACTACCACTTTGATCTTACTCGGATCCAGAGAAAAACTGGTTTCATGAAGATTCCATATTTGGCTAGAACTTAGATTTTCAGAAACACGTTTAAGAAATTTAAAATATTCATTGATGGAGAAAGGATCAATACTTTTTTTCTTGCTTCATATCTTGATCGATACTTCTTTTCAAGGAAAGTTAATGAGTTTTTTTGAACCGATTGAATAAATCATCTGCAGGAACGCCATCACGACATGGTGTGTTTTGATTAACATACTTTCCGATAAACTGAAGAACCTCCTTTTTGGATAGTCCAAAACCCCATTGGGCCATTTTTCTAATTCCGTCTGCAATACCTTTTTTAACATCTGAAGAAAGTATGGTGGGTCTTCCTTGTGTTTGACTTTTCACTCTGATGCCGATTTCATGAGTAAAAAGTGTTGCTTTGGGTATGGAATATACCTTTTCTCCTCTATATAAGCTAAGTCTTCCTCTTTTGACCTCTTCTACAGCCATCATTAAAGTATCAACTAAATACAATAGCTTTTGCCCTTTATTTACGTAATTGCGAACCATTTTGAAGCATAACAGTAATCTGAAAAGGACTAAATCATTAGAAACAAATTGTACAGCCTACAATTTGATTCTCATGATCTACTTAAAGGTAGAGTAGATACTGTTTATTAAGTACTTACTCAATACTAATTTATAAGTTAATAAGTATCAAACCAAACAATATACCAAATTATGTAGTAAAGAGAGAAGAGAGAAGAGATAATATCGAAAATATTTGAAGTAGATAGAGCTCACTTTATCCACGTTACTTTTAAATTTGGTATTGGAAAGCGATATTAATAAATCAGCATAAAACCGACCAGCTCTACTTACAATAATGAATATTAATGCTTCATTTTACTAATTTAGCAATAATGCTAAAGATCATCTTTTATATGAAACATTTTAAAATTATTAAATATGATATAAATTTGAAGAATATTTTACAACTCTAATATCGATATCGACAATGAAGCGGAAACTATGGTGTTTACTGAGCCTTAGCGGTCACTACAAGACGATAAAGAAGGGAATTTGTAGATGACAAAGAAGTTAATAAATCAAAAAAAGGGAAAACCAAAAAATGGTGAAAAAGTACTGAAAGAAGGTATGAAATAGACAAATTTATTAATTATAACGTTTTTTTTAATAATGGTCATATACAAGCTAATACTAGTACTAATTTAAGAAAAACCAGGAGCGGCATAAAATCTGCTGAAAATTGATCAAGAAATGAAGAAGTAACTGAAAATCTACATTCACCCAAATGTTACAGTCTTCAAACAACATTGGAAATACAATGTAAATATAAGAATCATAAAAAGTACGATGATCTACTTACATCCGCCATGTCATCTGGATTATACAGAAATACCTTTTCTCTGCGTCCCCATATTCCTCCTAAATGTACTACATCCCCATATCGTTCTTGAAACCTAAAATAATATTATTATATTTTAATTTTAAATTATACAGTTTTTTTTGCAATTTTGATTAAACATTTAACTTTTTGTAACAAAAGTTTTTATCTATATATATATATATATATATATATATATATATATATATATATAACGAGTTTATTACAGCTGCCGCTGTTTCTCGCCAGCTAGCTTCCAACGCTTGCGATCTTTCCAGTCATCTACTTGTAGACCCCTATCTTCCATTGCACCTTTTACTTCTTGTCTCCACGATCTTCTTGGTCTTTCCTTTTTCCTGCGGTTGGTGGGGATCCACTGTAACATTCTCTTTGGCCATCGTTGATCATTCATCCTTTCTACATGGCCATACCATTTCAGCCTTTTGCATTCTATAGTTTCCAGGACGTCAATGTCTATGCCCATACGCTCTCTGATTTCAGTATTCCTTACTCTATCTCTTCTAGTGAGTTGGCAACGTCTTCTCCAATAATTCATTTCCATAGCTATTATTTTGGATGCGTCATTTTTATTTATTACCCAAAGCTCTGAACCATATGTAGCAATGCTTTCTATGATACTTTTGTATATCCTAATTTTTGTGTTTCGGGTGATGTGGTTATTCCAAAGTATACTATTCAGTTGACGTATTGCTGAATTTCCTTGACCAATTCTAGAGCTATTTCTTTTGTATTCCGACCATCGTTTGTAATGTTTACACTGAGATATTTATAGCTATCAGTATTTTGAATTTGTTTGCTTCCTAGTTCTAAGTGCTTTCCTTCACCTCCCACTACTACGTACTCTGTTTTTGATGGATTAATTGATAAGCCCCACTTAGTATATTCTTCATCTATTTTTCGTAACATGTAGTGGATATTATCTTGATCTTCTGCAAGTATTACTTGGTCATCAGCAAAATGCAAGCTGTACAGTGTATGGTCTCCAATTTTAACACCCATAGGTTCACATTTTCTTTTCCAAATATCCAAAACCCCCTCCAAATAAATCTTAAAGAGTGTAGGTGCAATGCAGCAGCCTTGGCGAAGTCCTTTGGTCACTTTTATCTTTTTTGTCACTTTTTGTCCAATCTTTATTACACTCGTCATATCATCGTACAACTCCCTTACAGCATTAATGTAAATCGGTGGAATATTCTTGTCTTCTAGCGCCTGGCATAGCTTGGCTAATGGGACACTGTCATACGCTTTTTGAAGATCAATAAATACCATGTGTGTCTCCATATTATGTTCCAAACGCTTTTCTATTGTTTGTTTTAGGCAGAACACATTGTCTATACAAGAACGACCAGTGCGAAAGCCACTCTGATCTTCAGCGTCTTCCCAGCAATCTTCAATTCGGCTTTTAATTATCTTCCCATAGACTCTACAGATTGAGTTAGTTACACTAAGCCCTCGGTAGTTCTTACAATATTTTCTGTTGCCTTTATTTTTGTATAGATTGCTGATATATGTAGTTTTCCATTCTGGGGGTAGCTCTTCTCCTCTCAAGAATAAATTAAAAGTATAAGCCAATAGCTGAAATAGTTTGTCAGGGCCATATTTAATCAGTTCAATGGGTACTCCCCCCGGTCCTGGAGCCTTTCCATTTTTCATAGCGTTGGCGTGTTTTTTAATTTCTTCTGGTGTTATTTCAGTTTCTTCGCGGTAGGAAATATCATATTTTTGGTAGCCAATATCTTGGAATTCTGTTCGATCTTCTGTCAGCATTTCTTCATAATATTCGACCCATAATTCTGGGGCTATTAGAGTTAACCTACTGCATTCTTTTCTATCTGTTCTACTACCTCTAATTGTTTTCCAGGCTTCTTTACTTCTTGCTGTACCCATAAAATTTTCTACGTTATCGCTTAGTTATCGATTAGTTTTTATCTATCATTGATTAATATTGTTTGTTCAAACATGTATAAATTTATTTTTTAGTTGTGTATCTTTCTATACCTATATTCATTTTATATCTAAAAAAATTAACAGAGTTTATAAAAGGAGTTCCACCGAAAAGCGTATATAAAAAAATTGCATAAAAAAGACATTACTTGCCTTGAAAAAGTCGGGATACGTCCCGTAGCCTTCTTATATTACATTAAACCAAGACAAAAACAATCAACACCCAACAATAGAGCCAGAAACATCGGCCACCAATTCACGGTTGCTAACTCTACCTTTGAAGTGGTGGACAAATTCACATAGGCTCCCTGATCACCAAGGAGAACGTCATGACGGAAGAAATCAAGCGAAGAATAATCCTAGCAAATAAATGCTATTTTGGACTGAGTAGACATATGAGAAATAGAAACTTAAGCCAAAAAACAAAAATAACCATATACAAAACCCTTATACAACCAGTGTTGACATATGGATCGGACACATGGACCATTTCCAAGGCAGATGAAAACCTCCTGCTTATATTTGAATGAAGGATCCTGAGAAGAATATTCGGTGGCATCTGTGAAAATGATGTTTGGAGAAGGAGGTACAACTACGAGATATATCACAGATATAAACATATATTTGGTGGTAAAGACGTAGTATCTGTTATAAAAATAGAAAGACTAAGATGGGCAGGATATCTGGCAAGATCACAGCAGAACAACTCTCCTAGAAGAATCCTTATGTTACAACCTGTGGGAAGTAGAAGTAGGGGTAGGTCAAAACTCAGATGGAGGGATGGTGTAGATGAGGATGATAGAAAAATAGGCGCAGCAAACTGGCAACAGTTGGCATTGGATAGAACTGACTGGCGTAATAGACTTGGGAAGGTCGAGGCTCTTTTATAGGGCTGTAGCACCAATGATGAAGACAAAAACAAAAAAAAATTCAGAAATTAAAAGAAATATGTTGCATGATATTCGAATATTTGAAAGAAATTCATTCAAAAGCTTAAAAAAAACTGGTCCATATTTCTTTACGCTTTTGTGACTATTTATTATTATTCACATCGTGTCGATAAACACGAAAACAGGGGAACTTGTTTACTTTACTAGTATCGTTGTTGAAAGTAAAATAATTATTTGTAAACTTCGTCTGCAGGTGCATGTTTTCCTAAGTTGTCTCGTTCTAAAGCGTGTTTCTTCTTCTTGTTCAAGTGCCATCTCCGCGGCGGAGGTCGGCAATCATCACAGCTATTTGGACTTTTTAGACGGCTGCTCTGAAAAGAACATCCCTATGCTCCTCTTTCCTTGGATCTTTCCCTGTATAATGGAAGGTGTATTTCTCTCCACGTGTAATATGTCCGAGATATTCCAATTTTCCTGTTTTAATTGCATTTAAAATTTCTATTTCTTTATTCATCCTTCTCAGATCCTCTTTGTTTGTGACGTGTTCTGTCCACGATATCTTCAGAATTCTTCTATACACCCACAGCTCGAATGATTCCAGTTTTTTCACTGATATCGCATTCAAGGTCCAAGATTCCATTCCATAAAACAAAGCCGAAAAAATATAGCACCTCGCTAACCTAACTTTTATATCCAATTTTAAATCCCTTGTACATAGCACTCTTCTCATTGTGTTGAAATTTGCTCTAGCCTTTTCTATTCCGATTTTGATCTCCTGAATGTAATCAATTGTGGAGTTAATCTTTGTTTCCAGATATGCATATTTGTCCACTAGTTCAACGTTGGTTCCGTTTATTAGAAGATTCTCGTTATTTCTTTGAGTTTTCGATATTCTTATAAATTTCGTCTTCTTGACGTTTATTGTTAGACCGTAATCTTTTCCATACTCCGCTATTCTGGTCACCAGTCTCTAAGGATCGGAATATTTTCGGCTAAGATCACAGTGTCGTCCGCATATCTAATGTTGTTAATAAGAACTCCATTTAACTTTATTCCAGCTGTTTCACCCTCAAGAGCGTTTTTCAGGATCTATTCGGAGTAGGCATTAAAAAGAATTGGCGACAATACGCATCCCTCTCTCATTCCACATCTAATTTAAATTTCTTCTGACAGCTGTTCGTTAACACGTACTTTTGCTCGATGTTTATAGTATAAATTTGATATGATCCTGAGCTTGTTGTAATCAATCTTCTTTGATTTCAGGACATTCATTAATTGTTTATGTCGTACTTTATCGAATGCTTTATTATAGTCAATAAAACATGCGTATATATCTTGATTGACGTCCAGGCATCTTTGTATCAATATATTAAGCGAAAAAAAGAGCTTCACGCGTTCCTAGGCCTTTGTGAAAACCAAATTGTGTATCATTAACTTCTATGTCCAGTTTGTGATATATTCGGTTATGGATGACTTTTAGTAGCAACTTTAGCACATGAGACATCAAGCTAATGATGCGGTAGTCTCTGCATTCTCTTGCGTTTTTTTTTTGGGGAAATAAATAAAAATCGACGTTAACCACTCTTTGGGTAATACGCCTAAACTATAAATTTGGTTCAAGAGTGTCACTAAAACATCAATGTGCTTCTCATCTAGAATTTTTAGGATTTCTATGGGAAGCATGTCAGGTCCAGAGCTTTTCCCACTCTTCATTGTTTTAATGCGTGTAATATTTCTTCTTTTGTAATATATGAACCTATTTCTTCTGACGTAAGTTCTATGTGTTCCAGATCTCCTCTTTCTTCATCGAACAATTCGTCGATATATTCTGCCCATCTTTGTACTTTCTCGTCCGTATGTGTTATAGTAGTCCCGTGTCTATCCAGAATTGCATGAGTGGGATTTTATTTTCTTAGTCCTGCCAGTTCCTTAACTTTCTTGTGTAGGTTAAACAGATCATATTTATTTTGAAGGTCTTCGATCTCTTTGCATTTATCTTCAAAGTATTTTTCTTTTGCCTGCTTTATCATCTTCCTGATCTCGTGGTTTATCTCTCTGTATTTATTGTTGTCTTTGTTTTCAAATTGTTTCCGTTGTTTTATCATATTGAGTATCTCGTCATTCATCCATTCTTCTTTTTTCCTTGCGAAAGTCTTTAGTATTTCTATACAGGGTTCCAGTAGACAATGTTTTATTCGATCTCAGTACTCGTCAATATCATTGGTGTTTGTGTTCAATTTGCTGCAGTTCACATGCAGTTCATGTTGGAGGCATTTTTTTACTTTAGGCTCTTCAAGTTTTCTTGTGTCTATTGTAGGGATTCTTTGATGCCTTTTAATATTTTTAAGGGTGAGTGTAATCTTGGCGATAAGTGGATTGTGATCTGAGCGTGTTTAAAATAGCTTAATTCTTTAATACTCTTCCAGTTTAAATCATGTTTTTCTATTAATTTTTTAACATCAACTGCTTTTTCTTGTTTTACTTGTAAAGTAAATCTCCTTTTAAAGCACGTGGTCTAAGAGATTTATTTATTAAGAGCGGTTTTAACATCCTATCTCCTGATGTATTGCTACAAAGCATGCAATAATGTTATTCGATCTTTACTTGCTTTATGTCCACTTGTAGATTTTTCATCCTTGCAATGTTAGTGCGGTTAGGCATTTTTTTCCAATACAGTCCCGTTTCATCAGCGTTAAATACCTGATCGACACAATAGTCCCATTCCCAATATTTTGGCTGCTGCTTTATCTGCTGTACCTCACGCTCTCCTGTAATCTTGATATTATGAAATGCATTTTTTTTATAAAATAGATTAGCCATCCTTTACTAGCTGAACATTTTTTACTCGCTTGGGCAGTGGCAGTTGGTGGCTGTTTCATTAACTCATAAAACTGAAGAGCCTTTTCCTGGATTGAATAACCACAGAAATTACAGGAATTCTTCTTTGAATTAGTTCCTTAATCCAAATTGTGATGGCTCTTTCTGTTCTGTCTAATAATACATCCCTTGAGTAAGTTGTCTTAATGCCCTATAGTCAGATAATTTTTTTCCACTGTTGTATATATGATATGAATTACAAAATAATATGGCAAAGAAAAATCATTTGACATTTATATTTTTGTAACAGTTAATTTTTCTCGAGAAATTTGATCGCCTTATTGATTTGGTTAACTCATTAAATTTGGAAATCCGTGAAAAGTTTACAAGATGTTACGTGTGGTCTGTACTTTTGTATGGATGTGAAACGGACTTTAAACGCCGATATCATGAATAAAATCGAGGCGTTTGAGATGTGGTTGTATCGAAGGATACTAAAAATTCCATGGACTAACAGAACTAGAAACGAAGAAGTTCTTCGAAGAATGGGACATCAACGAACTCTATTAAATATTATTAAAAGGCGTAAACTAGAATATCTTGGACATATAATCAGAGGACCAAGATATGAGTTCCTTCGGCTAATTCTCAACGGTAAAATCGAAGGAAAGAAATGGATAGGACGGAAGAAACTCTCTTGGTTAAGGAATTTGCGGCAGTGGACAGGTTTGACAGCGGACCAATTGCTACACGTAGCGCAAGACCGAGATCAGTATAAAAATATTATAAGCATGGTAGTCGCCGACGTTCCGTAGGGATATGGCACTCTAAGAAGAAGATTGATTTGGTCTTTGCTGCTTTATTGATTAATTTATGTAATTATATAAAAATTTTATTATGTAATATTTAAAAAGTTTCCAGTAATTTTATAAAAAGATTATTTTTTTGACAGAAATCCCTATGACGTATCGTTTTCGGATAATTGATTTGGAATTTTCATGTATTATACAAAAAAATCACTTCTAATTAGGAAATAGTATTAGTAGGATTTATACGATTATTTTAGTTAATGTTGATAGTTAATTGTTGATTATATCACTAGCATTTATGTTTTTATTGACTAAAAAATTCATTTTTAATTGAGGAAGATTGTTAGGTATTGCTATTTTGGGTTTTTAATTAATATATTTTGGAAATCACAAATTGGACATACCAATACAATTTATTAAGAGACTTCCCATAGAAGCAAAAGACTTTCTATTCCCAATTTTTAATATTATTTGATCACAAAAATCATTTCCAAAAATCTGGAAAAAGACATTGTTCTATTATTAAACCAAATTAAGATAAATTACAACCAGATTTAGATCGTCCTATATCATTAACATGTTCTTCATGTAAACTTATGGAAAAAATAGTCAACAAAAGATTAATGTGGAACCTAGAACATATTGATCAACTTACCATCGAACAAGCTGGCTTTAGACCAGGCAGATCTTCAAACGACAACATTATAGATCTAAAACATGCTATTCACGAAACTTTTAAAAATAATCAAAAATGTATGGCAATTTACTTTGACATAACTAAAGCATTCGATACAGTATGGAAACACCGTATATTGAATATTCTAAAAAAATGGGATATCAAGGAAGTATTTTGGCCTACATTACAGAAATAATTTTTTAACTCAAAGAACATTCACATTTCAAAACAGGTTTTGAAATAGAAGGCGATCCAGTAAGTGAAAAGTAAAAGCGGTGAAGAGTTTAAAAACTAGTAAACTTGGGGTCCAAGACAATGATATACAGAGGCAAAGAAGGAGATATAGTAACTCAACAGAGTGGAATACTACAAAGATGGACAGAATTCTTTAAAGAAAAGTTTGAAACAAACGAAGAGCCACTATATGATGGAATTATACTGGATCAAATGGATACCAGAGAAACAACCCCCCCTTAAGTAGCTGAAATGCAAGAAGCAGTTACCAGACTGAAAAACAACAAGTCACCTGGATTAGACAACATTAGCTCAGAATTATTAAAGGACGGCGAAGACTTCCTATTGAATGCGATACACGAGCTTATTGTGAACATATGGAATAATAAACAACTGCCACAAGACTGGAATACCGAAGTAATTATCCCACTTCATAAAAAGGGAGATCCAGCTTGAATACAAAAACTACCGGGCAATAATGCTACTAACTGTGGCATATAAAATACTGTCAAATATTGTGTATGACCGATTGATACCATATGCGGAACACATAGTTGGGAGATATCAATGTGGTTTCTGCAGGCAGAAGTCCACAATAGTTCATATCTTCGTCTTGAGTCAAATCTTGGAAAAGACTACTGAATTTAATATAGACACACATCATCTTTTCATTGATTTTAAGAGTGCCTATGATAGCATCCATCGAGAATTTCTGATCCATGCACTGAAAGAGTTTAATATTCCAACTCAACTCATTGAGTATTATATATTAATTATAATTAATCATAATATATTATATATTAATAAATTGTATTTATAAATACATATTAAATTTAGATTAATAGCTTTAAAAACTAATTATTGTTGTGTATTGTGATTGTGCTATGCCAAAACAACTAAATAGTCTGTAGAAAGCTGATAAGCTTTCATATAAGATAGATTATTTTGAACAAGAAATAATGGCGGGACGTTTTTACTATTAATGCTCTAAATAGAGGTAAGTTTAAAATTTAATATATATATTTTTTGTATTAAAATGTTTTCTTATGTAATTTAGTGTGTTGCAGTAGTCTTAAAACTAAGTGTATTTACTGTTATATAATAGTTGACATTTTAAAAATTCCTCACTTACTAACTATTCTGATGTTTTGGCAACGCTGTGGGGTTCTGACGTCGTAAATCTCGAATGACGTGCACGCATTTTTATATGAAAAATACTATAGTAAAAGAAACACTTAAAGTACAAAGCAAAATTCGAATTTAAAATGCACTAACAGATACAGTCCATGTGAGAACGGGCCTGCGACAGGGAGATGCCCTATCCTGTATTCTATTCAACATCACATTAGACAAAATAATTAGAGAGTCAAAAGTCAACACCAGAGGAACAATAATAACAAAAAGTGTACAAATCTTGGCATTTGCAGATGATGTTGATATCATAGCTAGAAGCGAAAGAGAGATGATAGAAGCATTTAATGCGATAGAAAGAGCGGCACAAAACAGTGGCCTAAACATTAACGAAATAAAAACCAAATACATGAGGGCCAGCAAATCGACAGACCAAAGAAACCTACAGAATCTGACAATAGGAGACTATAACATCAAAAGCGTGAAAAATTTTACATATCTAGGTTCACTAGTTACTGCAGAAAACAATGTCAAAGAAACAAGTGAAGAAGTTAAGAGAAGAATACATATCGCTAATAAAACATATAATGGACTAATTAAACATCTAAGATCTAACAACATCACAAGAAAAACCAAATGCAAAATATACAAGACGCTGATAAAACCGGTCCTTGTATATGGATCAGAGACATGGACACTGTCGAAAAGCGATGAGAACCTATAAGGTACGTTTGAACGAAAAATCCTTAGACACATATATCAGGGGGTGAAAGAAAATGACATATGGCGAATAAGATATAATTTTGAACTAAACACAGCACACAATGAACCCGAGGTCATAACATCCATAAAGATCTTGGAGACTAAAACACCAAAACATATAATGAGGCAAACACCAGTAGGGACAAGGTCAAAGAGAAGACCCAAACTTAGATACATGGAACAAGTGGAACAAGATCTGAAAACACTTAAGATTACCAACTGGAAAAACAAAGCAAGGAACAGAACAGAATGGCGGAAAATCCTAGAACAAGCCAGGACCCAGAAAGGGTTGTCGAGCTACTGATGATGATTAAACTTGGGGTCCACAGGGAATATCGGCAGAATTGAATAAAAATGTAACATTCGCATCTTAACAAAAGTCTTTGGGGCATTTATAAATGACGGGAGAATAGAAACTAGCGTGTATTCCATTCTTCCAAAAAAAGGAGATAACAGAAATACTGAAAATAACAGAGAAATTTCAGTAACTGATGACAATGAAATTAACTCCAGGATTATACAAACAAACAGAGCAACACGAAGTTTTAATAATATTTTACGGACAGGAACTATGAAGTAATCAGATATCAAAAAAAAAAAGAAAATTTAACATGTGGTTATAATCAAGACCAGTGTATTATGTGTACAAGTAAATAGTTAATATAAAAAATATTGTACCTACATTAATAACATCTTGGCTGTGTTTATGTTATAAAGTTCGGCTCCGGGAAAAAACCTCCACATATTTCCGAGCACAGGCAAAGGTTTTGGTCCAGGCATACTCTCGAACGGTTTCGCGTTTTCCCATCCCACTGGATTCGTATCGTCATTGTGCGAGGCAACCAAATTTTTATAATAATTTTCTCGATTAGTCACTGTGGAATATTTGGCAGTTTCTACAAATGTTGTAAAGTTCAACCGAAGCGCTCGTTTCGACAACATGATGGTTTGTGGTAAAATAATGATATGCCACGCCGTGGGAAAAATAGTTGTGTTTGGTGTAGATTTTTAAATACATCAAAGTCTTTTTTAACAACAATTTAATATGGTAATTATGTAATTAGGCTGGTGTAGGAATTCCTTTGATATCTGAACCTTAATAATGGTATCGTAATCTCAGAAAATTAATAACAATAAAAGTTTGGCTGGTATCATTTATATAATAAAACATTTTTATGGAATAATTTAATATATTATTCCATAAAATTAGTGTTTACTGTGGCGTATACCATGCGTAAACCAAACTGACACACTTAGAGTAATCGTAGAATAGTTACAGGAATTCAACTTTCTCCTCTTCAAATGCTTTTTGGACTTTAAAAGAGCCTTCGACACTTTCACTGCTTCGATGACGTCATTTTCTATAACGAGTGATCGTAGAATGTGTGGTTGCGTGCTTATTTTCATATACTTCGTTTTGTTGGTGTTTATTATTAAACCCATTTTTGTAGCTGATTCTTTTAACTCTGAAACTAGCCTGGTATTTTCCTACTATTTGTTTTGCATATTGAATCATAAAGAAAATCGTAATTTTGTTTTATTGTTCACCCTGTGTACAAATTTTTGTCAATAATTTCAGTTAAACTTAATTTAAAAACTACAATATATTGTTTATACGAAAATGGTTGCGTTTCGATTTAATTTGAGTCTCTTACCACTCCCTAACACGTGTTTCTGTGTCTACCCGTCATCAGAGAGAGTTTGTAAGAAGACTCAAACCAAATCAAAACGCACCGACTACTCTGGCAATTATAGAAAAAATAATTACCAGAGTATGCTACTAGAGACATCTAACTTCATATATTGTTTACTTTAATATATAAAATAAATAATTGTTTATGCATTACTTCTTTATATACATAGTATTGATTTCATAGGGATTTCGAGATAAAAATGACCATAACTTGTTAAATACTCTGTATTTTCTCTACATAAGTTCTTTGGATATCCGATCTTCTTCTTATGGTGCCTATCCGTTACGGATGTTGGACACTAACATGGCTATTCTGACTTTGTTGTTTGCTGCCCTGAAAAGTCCTGTAGTGGTTAAGTTAAACCATTTTCGCAAATTATGCAGCCAGGATATTCTTCTTCGTCCTGGACCTCTTTTCCCATGCACTTTACCTTGATGTATGGTCCGAAGTAGGTCATATCGTTGTTCATTGCGCATTATATGGCCCAGGTATTCTAGTTTGCGACGTTTTATGGTTATGACAAGTTCGCGCTCTTTAGCCATTCTATGTAGTACTTCTTCGTTGGTAACTCTGTCTATCCAGGAAATCCTCAACATGCGTCTACAGCACCACATCTCAAATGCTTCGAGTCTCTTCAGTGATGCTTCAGTTAAGGTCCACGAGTCCACGCCATATAATAGAACGGAGAATACGTAGCATTTTAGTAAATGAACTTTTATTTCCAATTTTATATCGTGGCTATTAAAGATTTTTTTCATTTTGACGAAAGCTGATCTTGCCTTCTCGATCCTTATCTTAATTTCCGTCGATTGGTCCCACTGTTCATTTAAGTTTACACCCAGATAACAAAAGTTGGTGATTTGTATTATAGGTTGTTGGTTAACTAGTAATTGACCAGGTGGTATCCTATTTTTGCTTATAACCATGTATTTGGTTTTTTTGATGTTAAAATCGAGTCCAAACCTGCTACTTACTTCTGCCACCCTGGAGACAAGTGTCTGCAGACCTTCAAGACTGTCTGCAAAAATGACAGTATCATTAGCGTATCTTATGTTGTTCAATCGTTCTCCGTTTATAAGTATTCCCTCGTCTATGTTCGTTAGCGCTATATCTGATACCATAATGAAATTATCGACCGATGTGGCACTAAAAACTCACCCTGTACATCAAAGAACGTTGGTCTCGAAATAAAGATCAACAAAACCAGAGAAATGTGATTTGGCTTGTTTAAATTTTATTCTAGACGCTTCTCGTTTTAAAATAAAATACAATATCGGATTTTTACAAATATCAGTTCGACTATTGTATTATAGTCCTACAAAAAGAGTTATTAGTAAAATATTTTAAGTTAAATTTTAATATCTATACTATGGAAGAGGTTTCTGAAGCAGCATATATTAAATATGGCGTTTTACTAAATAGCCGTCACAGTAAACAGGTGGAAGAGCCCATTTACGCCACGGGGAGCGTCCTTTTTACAACATGTAAATTTTATCAATTTATTTTATCAAAAATAAACAATACAATTCTTCTTCTTCTTTTTCACTAGCTTTACAACTCGGGGCGATTCTTCGCCCATGCATCCATTATTTCCCTGCATCCTCTACGATCTTGCGCTTCTATTTCCCATTGTTGTACCCCAATTCTAGATAAATCGGCTTCAACATCACCCTTCCATCTTTTTCTCGGTCGGCCTACTGATCTTCTATCATCTGGTCTTTCAAAAAGCACTGTCTTTAATACTCTGTCATCCTCTGATCGTACCACGTGACCTGCCCATCTTATTCGGTTTGCCGTGATATGTCTAACTATGTTTTCAGTTCCATACAGAGTCATCAATTCAGCATTGCGGTGTCTTCCAATCCCCTGTGAATTCATCTCTTTGAGGGCCAAATATTATTCTGAGAACCTTTCTTTCAAATACTAGAAGCTTATTGATTTCCTGCTGGTTGAGAGT
The DNA here is from genome assembly GCF_040954645.1 of Diabrotica undecimpunctata. Classification (NCBI taxonomy): domain Eukaryota; kingdom Metazoa; phylum Arthropoda; class Insecta; order Coleoptera; family Chrysomelidae; genus Diabrotica; species Diabrotica undecimpunctata. The sequence goes on along the minus strand of NC_092808.1, from coordinate 6,845,205 downwards.
CCATGTTTCACTGCCATATGTAATAATTGAGCGAATAATCGACTTGTACAGTGTTAATTTAGATTTTCTTTTTAGCAGCTTCGATCTTAATAATGTTGAAAGGGAGTATAATGCTCTATTTCCCGCAGCTATCCTTGCTGAGACCTCTTTTTCTATGTGGTTGTCCGCTGTGATTATCGCCCCCCAGCTATTTAAACTCCTTTACTACTTCGAAGTTGTGATCATTAATACTGATGTTCTGGGAGTTAAATGGGTAAAAAGCAAAAACATGGAGTTGCTTCCAGTTTACTCCACTTAGCCTCTTCTACTCAAATCCGACTCTCACCTTCACGACGGTGAGCAACCCAATTGGATATCCGGTATCCAACCCAAGTGGAAAGTTGGGTCGGGAACTGACGAGAGCGGGTGAAATGGTCCTCCGAAAAGGGGGTTGTGCTATGGGCTGGCGTTTCGTACATGTAAAAATTTGGAGCCGCGAAACAGAAACTATTGCCTCGGAAATAATACAATTACTTTATTTAATTTTAAAAATATTATGAAAAAGACAGCAAAGATTTGATTTCACGCACAAAGCGTCTATGTATCTGTTGATACGTATTTCGACTTAATAAGTCTCATCAGAACAGTTATTCATAGGCGTTCTCAACGTGAAAAATAAATCTTTTCTGTCTTAAGAAGCAACAATAAAATGGCTTCGTTATGGACGCAATAGCGACATCTGATAGAAAAATCCGTAAAATAGTTTCGAAACAAATTCAGATTTCTGCTTTAATCTGAACCTTCTAAAAATTGTAAGGTATAACAGACGTTGATAAAGATGTTAATAGAGACATGGGGAATCTAAAATTTGCATTCCACGACATGTCTATCAACTAAGCAGAAATCCTTAACGAATTTGTTTCTTGTACTCATACAGAGTAGATCCGAATCCGATCTGAATTTGTTTCGAAACTATTTTACGGATTTTTTTATCAGATGTCGCTATTGCGTCCATAACGAAGCCATTTTATTGTTGCTTCTTAAGACAGAAAAGATTTATTTTTCACGTTGAGAACGCCTATGAATAACTGTTCTGATGAGACGTATTAAGTCGAAATACGTATCAACAGATATATAGACGCTTTGTGCGTCAAATCAAATCTTTGCTGTCTTTTTCATTTTATTCGGATCTACTCTGTATGAGTACAAGAAACAAATTCGTTAAGGATTTCTGCTTAGTTGATAAACATGTCGTGGAATGCAAATTTTAGATTCCCCATGTCTCTATTAACATCTTTATCAACGTCTGTTATACCTTGCAATTTTTAGAAGGTTCAGATTAAAGCAGAAATCTGAATTTGTTTCGAAACTATTTTACGGATTTTAAAAAGTATTATTTAAATTTTAAAAATACAAAACATATAGTATGAAACTTCACGCTAGTTTACAAACAGTACCGTCTACTGTATCACTTTTTTTATTTAATATTGAACCTTACTCCGGTCCTGCATTTAACGCGGATAAAATGAAAATTATATCTACTGTACTTGATATCGCGAAATAAAATGGATATGAATCATTATGATAGTTGCATTCCTACAGTTCTATAGTCGCTGTCTCTAGTTAACTATATTATCAACAAAAAAATGTCTCTGACAATGATTGGAGGTGTAAAAATCCCCATAGTGGGGCTAGGAACATGGCAGGTATGATTATTTTTAGATAGAAATTAAAATACGCAATTTTAAAACAAATAAGAATGCTTCTTCGACATTCCTTTTTTTGCCGTCCGTGTGTTTCATGACTGTTGGTGCGTCCTTCCATTGCACTTTGTACCTATCCGTTGTCTCAGGCATGTTTGCGTATCTGGGATATGTCAAGGTCTTTTTTTTTAATGTATGAATCATGCTAATTTATCGGTTAGTTTAGCTTGTAAATTAGTAAAAAATGTTAAAGTGTACAACAGGTTTAAATCTTTTAGAGTTTGGTTGATATAAAATATGCTATTCAAAACAAACGAAAATCTCAGATGTTGTTTGTTTTGTATAGGTTTTATGTTTTCTATGTTTTTGCTGTGTTTAGAAATAGTTAAGATCATTTAGGTATATATAATTATTTTCTATGAAAATTCGTATAATGCCCAAAATATGTAGTTCTAATTTTCGTTGATCTTGATTTTTATTGACTAAAATTCCAATCTTTTGGAGTGATTTGTAAATAAAGATTATTTTATATGATGTTATTTAACGAGTTTATTAATTTGCTTATCTCTTTTTATATATTTTTTAAACGAAAGTTCTAGAGAATTATATAATAAAATTATCAGTTCAATACATCCAATTATCAAGTAGAAGCTCTTTATTCACGGGGTATATGTTCTGTAAATATGCCGTGAATACAGAAACCGTGAATATGGAATGATAGTTATTAGGAGTAATATGGGATGAAGTGGAAAAAAGCAATATCACAATCAAAAGATGGCAAAGCTCCTGGACCTGACAATGTATTAGCTGAACTTGTAAAGCTATTTAACACTGACGGTACTCAACGACTAACAAAAATATTTAATGGCATATACACTGCGCTCCAAAATGAACGCATAATTTTAAAAACCCTGGTAAATCAAATAATTATAATGTTTCGGTTTTTGTGCTAATATATTATTGTTACCCCCGGTATATTGCAAAATTTATCGAAAGAACGGTAAAAAACGCTGATGTTTTTACCATTTTTTGCAAAAAAATTAAAAACATGCTAATTGTGCTTCATTTTATTTCGAATTTAGTTGGATTGGATTACGTTATGATTTTTTCTTTGAAATGAACCAACAGCAGCAAGAAAATCGAAATTTGTCAGAAAGTGACTGTTTTAGAATAGTTAGTCTTCGCGAAGAAGGATACACTCAAGTAGAACTCGCTGAACGTTTTAACGTCACCCAGTCAACCATTTCAAGAGTGTTAACACGTTTTTCTGTTACTGGAAGTAACTCGAGAAGACCCGGTCAAGGCCGTAGAAGGGTTACAACTCCTAATAAAGACCGGTTTTTGATACTTCGTACACTGAGACAAAGGTTTGTTACCAGTACTTCTCTACAAAATGAATTTTTGGATCGTTATAACTTAAGAATCAGCCAAAATACGATTAGAAGGAGACTTGCCGAAAACGACCTATACCCTGGAAGGGCACCAATTGGCCCATTATTGACCAGAGACCATAGAAAGCAAAGATTGCATTTTGCTCGTGAATAATGACGATTGGGGAATAATATCGTTCACCGATGAATCCAAGTACTGTCTTTTTTCTGATGACAGGAGAAACCGAGTGTATAGAAATCCTGGGGAACGCTACGCACAGTGTAACACCGTAGGGACTGTACAGTATGGCGGCGGCTCGGTAATGGTGTGGGGTGGGCTTACATCGCAGAGGTATATAACAGACATTTTAGAAGAGCATGTCGTGCCATTTGCACCATTTATTGGGGATAATTTCATGCTTATGGAAGATAATTCCAGGCCCCACACGGCAAGAATTGTGCAGCAGTATCGTCAGGAGATTGGAATTTCTACTACAGACAGATGGAAGCTACAGACAACCTTATTTTATCGACCGTACAGTTGATTTGTTGACATTGACGACTCTCTAAAGTCTAAACTGGTAACGCTGGTTTTTTCGCATCGAAACTCGTCTTTCATTTTTTTTTAGTCGAAACTACAAATTAGGAAGATAGCAAAAGAAATGTGTTACTGGTCACAATTTTTGTAACGAATGGAAAAATAAAACAACAAAATACGCAAGACAGCTCTTTCCAAAGAACGAAACATCCAATTTAATACGGGATGGCAGAATTTAATATTTTATGTTTTGATGTAATGTTTATTTTACCTAAACATTCTGTTTATATACATTCTCAAAAACACTGATCGCAGCGAAAGCCGCTTACCTCAAAGGAACCACCGAATAGCTTTTGAAAACACAATCTAGGCAAAGTTGTAATAAGGTCAATTTTATTTTTTTTATTAGTCCACTTACTAACACGTTGAAAAATGTTACCGAATGCTTTTTATTTCAATCGAATGTTATTTGTGGCAAAAAATGTATAGAAGACCCTGATTCAATATCTAAGAGTGGCAACAACTAATAATAACCACGGAGTTACTGAAGCAAGAAAATTACGACGTCCAAAACATTTACAGTTCAGACGAAACTGGACTTAATTGGAAAGCTTTTACACGAAAAACTCTTGCGTCACGTCGTGAATTGGCAGCACTTGGAATTAAAGCAAGGATCGTATTACTGCCTTAGCTTGTGCTAATGCCACTGATTGCCCATGCTTGTCATTGTTTTAAAGACGTCAATATGTCTGCGATACCGATCGTTTACACTTCGCAGAGGAGTGCTTGGATGCATCAATTAAAAAATGGCAAAAGATAGAAAACATTATTGCTTCTTGATAACATTCCAACTCATCAATGCGGGAATGAAAAATACCTGCCCTTAAAAAACTATGTGACCTAGCCGCTCGTAAACGGATAGACTGGCTTCGATAGACGAGAACTGAAGATATTTTTAAGCATTACTAACTAACGCTTAAAAAATCTTCAATTCTCGTCAATATTGTACCTAGAATATGTTTTATTTCATCAATTATATGTATTTTATCCATACGATAAGATCGTTTTAATAACATAAATTTCTTTAGGCTACCAATGAAGAAGAACTGGAAGCCGCCCTTGAGGTAGCTTTGGAAACTGGCTACCGCCATATCGACACTGCAACTGTATACCAAAACGAACATGTCATCGGCAAAGTTCTAAATAAATGGTTGACTTCCGGCAAGCTTAAGAGAGAAGATATTTTTATTACTACCAAGCTTCCATCGACGCACCTCCATCCCGATCTCGTTGAGTCAGCTCTGAAAGAATCCTTGCAAAAGCTTCAGCTTGAGTATGTTGATTTATATTTGATGCATTCTCCTATATACCTGAAATTTATCGAAGCTGGAAAGCCTATGGAACCTCTTCCTACTGACCATGCGGCTGTTTGGAAGGTAAGTACAGTTAGCCAAGAGCCATTTACATCAAGATTGATCTTTGATATAGAAATTTGATTCGCGAAAATAATGTATCTCTCTCTCTCTTGTCGTTTTCCTATTACTAAGGATCATGATTTTTTCCAATATTCCTAACAATTTTCTCCATTCGTCTCTATCTTCAGCAGCTCTGTGAGCTTCGTAGAATGAGTTTCCAGTTGAATTCTTAATTTGGTCAGACCATCTAGTTGGTGATCGTCCTCTTGATCTTTTCTCCGGAACGTTTCCAGAAACAATTAATCTCTCCAAACTATCGTCACCTCTGCGCGAACCACTTGACCAAAAATTGCAGAATACATTGAAGACATATTGTGGAGAGCCTTTTTTTAATCTAGAGTTGGTTTAGAATCGAAACGTTTGTGCTATGAGTTGTCTAAGGTATGCGCAGCTTTCCTCCCCAGCACCACTTCTTATAGGCATTAATTTTTTGGCGCTCGCGTCTGCGAAGAGTCCAAGTCTCTGCTCCGTATAGAAACATTTAGAATACAAGGGCATTCACCAGTCTCGTCTTGATATTTTGATATATAGGTATGTATGGCAGAATTTTACCAATCGACACCTTTTAATTTTTGGAAATAGCCATGAGATATATATCTATAGCGATAGGTCAAATGAATAGTTGATGGTCTATATTCGTCCGGTATATTAGGCTTCCTGAAATTAAGTGAGGCAGCATATAATAATATGACTAAAAGTAATTGTCAGCCATGCTAACTATTTTCTTAACAGATAGACCAACTTATTTGAAATGTTGTGCTTCTTGGGCCAGGTCGGGATTGTTCTGAAATGTTATAGAAAAATTTAATTTTGACTTGAAAGAAGCTGACAGAAACTGTATCGCAACCTGTAAAGGCATGCAAAAATAAGATATGCCCCAAAACCAATGGAATATGATTAAACTTTTTTGAAGAACATGCTTCTTCCGCTGTGTGTGGTGGAACCGGTTCAAAAGGAAAATTTCAGTTTGATTATTTGCAGCTATAGCAGTGATTAGTACTAGGATATCGGTATTTTCTGACACAAGGACTACTTTTTTGTTAACATTTTCTGCTATTTCTATGTGAGTTGTAACAATAGTCCTATCTGCATCAGCTGTACATTATATATATTTAATTAAAATAAATTCATTTTTCACAATACCAAAATTAAAAAAAATACATACTTTGTTTTAAACACTAACCCACTTTTTTTTATATGTCTATATAAAAAAAAATGGTGATTTTTCATAGGCAATTATAATACTTATCACTTGGTATTGTATCAGTAGTACTAACTGCTTGAAAGCACCAAATTTAAAAATAATTTTTTGAAGTTTTATATAAAATTGCATGCGATATTCTGAGGTCATTTTTCAACGAAATATTTGTGTTCAGCTATCACGAAAACCCTTGAGTAATATGTCAGTCTTTAGAATGAAATTAACATAAAACTCTAGGAGATGAGGTCCACCCTGGACACCAATTATCTTGAGAACCGTCGTCGTTATCATATTCATGTTCAGCGACCTAGACAACCCACGAGTAATGACTGTCGATTGATTTAGAATGAATTCAGAGAAACGATTATCTTGCTGTGGCGAATTTTGGATTATTTGTTTCCCAATCTTGTCTTGTATATAATATAAACAGTTATTCCTACCTTTTAGAAAATGGAGGAGCAAGTAGATGCGAAAAGAACCAGAACCATCGGTGTTTCCAACTTTAACGTGAGCCAACTCGACAGAATAGTGAAAAATTGTAGAATTCAACCAGCCAACATTCAAGTAGAACTTCACGTGTACTTCCAGCGGAAACAACTCAGAGATTACTGCAAAAAGCATAACATTGTGATCGTGTCTTATGGCACACTTGGATCACCTGGATTGAACGAATTTATGAAAAAATACGGCAGGTATAGAATAAAAAATGTAGTTAATATATTTATAGTTAGTGGTAATTATTATATAGACATATACAGGGTGTTTCATTACAACATGTAAATATTTTAAGTGCAGAATTTTAACCCATTAAACCCATTAACCCATACAAAATCCATGCATTCTGTAATGCAGCATCAATTAGATAAGTAAATATGGGCCAGTACCATTTCTTTGATCTAATACCAATGCGATAACTACAATCAGATAAAAAATTATATTCTAAAGGCAGACAAAGAGACAAACTTACCAAGATATGTTGTTGTCCATTTGGTCAGTTCCACCCATATTTTTATTGTATTCCGCTATAAGATTAGGCCTTGGTATGGGAAGTATTTTCTTTTCTTTTCTGTTAAACCTGTCTACTGCCTTCACTGGCTCAATACCATAACTCGTACTAGCAAGGGTGACAACATTATTGTCCATCCATCTAACATACACTATTCCCGTTTCCCTGTCTAAAATGTATGAAAAGTATCCTCTTCTTTGTTTTTCAACCTCCTTTTTTGAAGGAAGAGGGCAGTCCTTTGGCAAGCGGTTTTCCCTTATAGTGCCGGTTCCAGTATAACCATTAGCTTTTAGAGTACATAATAAATTTGGATTTGTAAACAAGTTATCGAAAAAAAATTGTACGGAAAGTTTCCTTTTTCCTTTAGTTCCCCAATCATTTGCAGTAGAGGAGTCGTTGGTTTTCCAAAAATTGATTCATAATTAGAATTTGATCTGGGATTTTTTCCTTGGTATACTTTAAAATTCACCAAGTAACCATTCGGAGTATTCAACGACCAAACTTTGTATCCAAATCTTACTGGTTTGCCACGGATGAATTGTTTACATCCATGGCGACCAAAATACCGAATCATCGATTCATCGTAGGAAAGATTTGGTTCAGGTATAAAGTGTTTAAGAAAACTTGATTTTAAGTGGTCCGTAATTAGCCGAAGCTTGTACATTTTATCAGAGGTGTTTACATTGTTATTATCAGCAAAATGAATAAATCTGCATATTTGCAAGAATCTATCACGGCGCATGGCTTCTGATATCATAATATTTTTCATATCATCTGAGTTTTCCCAATAGTTTCTTTTCGATGGCAAAACATTCATTCCACTGAGGATCAGAATACCAATAAAAACTTTTAATTCTTCTATGGTCAGATTAGGATTAGGACAATTTTGAAATAAAGCATAGTTTACCGTTTCATGTAAAATTATTTGAAGCAAATCGTCGGAGAAAAAACATTCAAATATCTCTGAACAGCTCAACGATTGGTATTTAGAGTAGTCCCCTGGTGGAAATGTACGACTACCGGTTTGCAAATCTCCTTCAACAAAATTGGTGACTGCTGGTTTGATGGCTATATTCAGTGAATAACTGTCCTTATTTGGAACATGTACATGAGTTGATGCAAATGCAGATAAAATATCAATATTATCAAGGTTGAGTCCCAGTCTGTCTTTGTTCGCAAATACAATCTTAGCTGGAGCACTCAGTTGTCCTGCCGACAAATTGTCTGCTAAACCACTCTCATCTTCATCTGCAGAGTCTTCATCAGTTAAGATGTTACTATCAGGAGGCTCAATATATATATCTACGGCATTTCCTTCATCATAAGCTATATCTAGAGCTTCTTGAAGCGTAATTCCCCTAAAATAAAACACATTATTCTTAAATGGCATTAACGCCTAACGAGCCCATATGGGCACACCTATGTTTAGAGGCAAATTTTATAGCCATAATAATTTAGACAAAAACAGTTTTTACATACTAACATTCCTTCACATGTTATTGATAATATACGTATAAATGCAATTAGCTAGATAATATTTTCAGAGTTAAATAATACTTACACAAATTTGATGTCCATATTTTTCACGAATATTACTATCACATGTATTCAAATATCCAAAACAAACGAAACCTTTTACCACTGGTTCGCACAAACTCTCCTAGGTATGTATCGACATGTACTAAACTTGTCTGACCACTCAAACCGCTTCGGAGTCCCCACTACAAAAAATTCTTCACGTTTTAAAAACCTCCTTCTAACGAGCCCATATGGTACCGTTAGGCGCTAATGGGTTAATATCAAATTATTACAATTTAACACTAAGAATATCTTTGATCAAATGAAATGCAAATATCGAGCACAGTTTATTAATTAAATCTTGCCCAAGTACTTTCGCTTCCTAGAGCATCTTCAGGAGCATCTGAAATAAGCCAAGAAACGTTTTGTTAACTGAGGAAAATTAATTAACTTCGATAAAAAAGTCGAAGTTGATGGTTGATAAAAGTTTTTATGTGATATAATGTTTTAGACATACATCACATAAAAACTTTTATCAACCATCAACTTCGAGTAGTATCGAAGCGTTTCTTCCTTAAGGATGTGTGGATACCCATATGACTTGGTATAAACCGGAACTTTATCTCTGGTTCGTATACGGTGCTTTATTCGGTTAGAAAATGTTAACGGATCGTCGGGATGATGAAATATCTCTACAAACTCCCTGCAAGTCGTCTTAGGTGAGATTCTTTTTCTGTATTAAGATGATCGGTTGAGATGTCGATCCTCTCCTTAGATTGTCTTCGGTAGGTATAATATCTGACGTGTATATATGATATTCTTCGAGATTTATTGGTTGACTTTTGATGGAATCAGTTAATGCTACTTGGATATATTCATCGGTGTTATTGACTAGCTCGGTACAGGCAAGTTGATTACATGCGACGTTGAGAGTTTCTATTAGGATGGCACCTCGACTTTTTATCTTGGGATGACGATTGTACCTGATGTTTTTTTTACTGGCAATCTGACTTGTGTAATTGTTTGGGGCTCTTGCTGGTCTGTGTAGAATTGGGCTTTGTTTGTGACATAGTAATTAATAAGAAGAATAGAATGCTCTGTGGTAAGAGAAGCAACTGGTTTATAAAAATTTTGTTGGTTAGCCCTAGAATTTTGTGCATATTGAGTGATTTGTTGATTTTGTTAGAATCTAGGTGGTTAAAATGTCCCTCTTAGACTATTGTTGAATGTCTGTTGTTGCAAAGGCATTTGATTTGGCCTTAAGAATGACTGTGGTCATTGGGGCTTGGGCACCTCAGGCTGCCATTGTGTAGGAGCAGGTGTATGAGTTAAATTGTGTCTCTACGTTTGTGAAGTGGCAGATGGTTTGTTAGAAGATAATAAGGAATAACTGAGATTTTTGAAGATCTCTAATATTTTATTAAACTGTTTATTCGGGCTGTTGGGCCGTTGTCTTCTGTTGAGATTTGTTCTCGACGTTTCGCCAACACTAGGGGTTGGCATCTTCTGGAGATGTTGATGCTTCGCTTGTAAGCAGAAACTGACGACGCGTTGTACTACGGAGGCAATATTTATAATTCCCACTCGCCTCCCCTCCACTGGTTTCGGCTTGAGGGGGCGTGTCGTTGTTTATAGTAGCTTTTTTATCTCCGTGTTTGGCGGGAAGGGCGTTTGTGGATTTTAATACTGGTATCCATGTTTTGTTGATTTTTAGTCCTTCTTCTATCCTATTGAAATTGTTTGGGTGCTTGTATATTTCCACCGCTTCCCGATATAACCGTGGGTAGTACTGTGAAGTTTTGTACTACCCACGGTTATATCGGGAAGCGGTGGAAATATACAAGCACCCAAACAATTTCAATAGGATAGAAGAAGGACTAAAAATCAACAAAACATGGATACCAGTATTAAAATCCACAAACGCCCTTCCCGCCAAACACGGAGATAAAAAAGCTACTATAAACAACGACACGCCCCCTCAAGCCGAAACCAGTGGAGGGGAGGCGAGTGGGAATTATAAATATTGCCTCCGTAGTACAACGCGTCGTCAGTTTCTGCTTACAAGCGAAGCATCAACATCTCCAGAAGATGCCAACCCCTAGTGTTGGCGAAACGTCGAGAACAAATCTCAACAGAAGACAACGGCCCAACAGCCCGAATAAACAGTTTAATAAGTTAGACGATGGCCGTGAAAGCCTAACGCAATTTATCTCTAATATTATTTTTTCCTGAATATATTGGATCGCAAGATCGAGATTCAGTGGTCTCATGGATCGAATTGTTGATCCTAGGGATTGTCTTAGACCTGCCGAAAATGTGGTTAGAGCTTGTCGTTGGAAAAATTTTTTCTTACTTCTTCTTAACTTCCTCATATGCGATTCAATTTGATTTGAAATGGCATTTAAAAGACGTGACATTTTTTATGGAATTAATTAAGGATTTTCGTTTGGGGTTTGACGAAGATTGACTAAATCTGTAGTTAATGAGTTTACGTTACGTTGGTTTGCAAATTTTATTGTCACCCGAATGACCGGGTGACATCTATAATTTTCATAGGTTAGTACGCCTTCACACACCCTTTACGACACTTCGCGAGCAATCACTGCCATCGTAAAGTTGTAGGTTTTGCCACTAGAGGGTGGCCAAAGCCAACCACTACAAAATTTGGTCTGACTTTGTTCACCTACGTCACCACATGTTTACACGAGTTTCAACAACACTATATAATTCGGACCTCAAAATTTTGACAGAACACAAAAATTAATAACATTAGGTTCAAAAGTTAATACGCTGTAAAGTTCAAAAATAGCCCAAAGTAACCCAACTTTACGGCACTTTAAATATTTACAAATATTATTGAAGCACCTCATAATAAACAAATTGTTTACTTATATTAATTGAAATTTACACGTTTTAGTAAAGTAGAAAACCCCAGTCTTCTTGCTGATCCAGTAGTAACCAAAATCGCAAAAAAACACAACAAAGCTACCAGTCATGTGCTGCTAAGATATTTAACTCAAAATGATATCGTTGTTATTCCCAAGAGTGTGAAACCGGAGAGGGTAAAGGAAAACTTTAATTTCTTTGATTTTACACTTGACGCCGAAGATTTAAAAGCTTTGGAGGCTTTGGATAAAGACCTAGAGGGAAGACTGTTCCACATGGATAGTCTTAATCCCAAGTTAGTATAATTGATTTTATTGTTAATGTTTTATACTCTAGTAATCTCACTTTTCATTGTTATTACCGAACTAAAAGCTAATATTATCTATTTTCCTGTTCTAGTAGCTAATTACGTATATTATTGTTTTATACTCACTATAATACCCTTCTTAACCTTTTAAAAGATCAAAAAGGAATTATCATAGGAGGAGAAATAATTAACAATATACGGTACGCCGACGATACTGTGATTCTAGCTGAAAACATCGAGGATCTGCAGGAGCTAATCAATAGAGTCGACATGGAATGCACAAATTGGGGACTGTCGATAAATATCGATAAAACTAAATACATGGTGACCAGTAAAGTGGATATCGGCGCAACCCAACTGATATTAAACCAACAACCGCTGCAGAGAGTTCAGAGATTCAAATACCTTGGATGTTGGATTACCCAAAATCTAGATTCATCCTTCGAAATTCGATGTAGAATTGAACAGGCAAGAAACTCGTTTCAAAAATTCAAGCCTCTATTATCCAATAACTCATTAAATTTGGAAATCCGTGAAAAGTTTACAAGATGTTACGTGTGGTCTGTACTTTTGTATGGATGTGAAACTTGGACTTTAAACGCCGATATCATGAATAAAATCGAGGCGTTTGAGATGTGGTTGTATCGAAGGATACTAAAAATTCCATGGACTAGCAGAACTATGAACGAAGAAGTTCTTCGAAGAATGGGACATCAACGAACTCTATTAAATATTATTAAGAGGCGTAAACTAGAATATCTTGGAGATATAATCAGAGGACCAACATATGAGTTCCTTCGGCTAATTTTCAACGGTAAAATCGAAGGAAAAAAATGGATAGGATGGAAAAAACTCTCTTGGTTGAGGAATTTGCGGCAGTGGACAGGTTTGACAGCGTACCAATTGCTACACGTAGCGCAAGATCGAGATCAGTATAAAAATATTATAAGCATGGTAGTCGCCGACGTTCCGTAGGGATATGGCACTCTAAGAAGAAGAAGATAATAACCTTCTTCTCCTACTCTAAGATATTATATCTTGTCTGTCCCGTACCTCCGTCCCACATATGTAATGACCACTTACCAATCACATCAGATAAAGTGGAAAAAGCAATATCACAACTAAAAGATGGCAAAGCTCCTGGACCTGACAATGCATACCTATGCTGAACTCATAAAGCTATTTAACACCGACGGTACTACCAAGATCATGGCTGGAGTCAACGTTTATTGCTCTACCAAAGAAAACAAAATCTTTATCCTGCAATGATTTCCGGACCACCAGCAGCAAAAATCATACATCAAAGGATATATAGACTATGCGAAGAAAAAATCAGACGTACAAAATTTGGTTTTCGGAACGCAGTGGGCACGAGAGATGCACTCTTTAGCATACAAGTGCTATTTCAACGATGTAGAGATGTAAATTACGATATTTATGCATGCTTTATTGATTACCATAAAGCATTTGATACAGTAAAGCACATGGACAAGCTGATGGAGATATTAACAAATATTGGAATAAACGCCTGTGATCTAAGAATTATTAGTAATCTTTACTAGAATCAAACATCGTCTATCCGTACAGAGGCAGAAGAATCCGATGATATCAAAATCAAACGTGGGGTTCGACAAGGATGTATACTATTACCCTTACTGTTTAACATATACTCTGAGGAAATCTTTCAAGAAGAAGTAGAAGATGTTGAAGCTGGAATTCGAATTAACAGAGAATGTATCAATAACATCAGATATGCGGATGACACGGTGGTATCTATTAAAATATCACGATTTATCAGTAACCATAAAAATCAGGTTACTACGATGTTATATTTTACCTATACTATTGTACGGAGTTGAGTCGTGGACTCTCACAGATTCACACTAAGGAAAAGTGGAAGGAAAATGAGGACCAGGAAATCGAAATATTTCCTGGCTGAAAAATCTGCGTGTTTGTGTTGTTTAACACAACAACCACATATCTTTTCAGAGTCACAGTTTGCAAAATACAGATTGTCATGATGATCGCCAACATGCTTCGGCACTACAAGAAGAAGAAGTCCCGTTTTACTCTGGTGCTAGAACCATCCCGAATTTGGAATTGGAAATGAACCAACCGTAGATTGAAATTAGTATAATATAGAGAAACGGGGTATAATGGATACGTGATTCAAAATAATAAATGTCATCTGATTCTATTAAAAGAATAGGGTAAAATCAAATGCAGAGGAGGTGCAGGCTCGATGAAGAATTTTACATTGGCTGAATTAAAGCAACTGTCATCCAGTTGATTGTTGAAAACGGCATTTGATAAAATAAATTGGACCGATAGGATCGGAAACATCTAGTGCATATACAAAACAGAGTACTTATATGCACTAGAAAATAAAGAAGATTTGAGGTTACAATTCCAAAGTTTAACAAATATTACTCTGTTTATCGAAAATCAAACATATAATAAATAGATTAGCACCTGTGTTGTAAATAACACAATAAATTATTTTCGTAAAAAATATCTTACGGCTGTCTCCTTTTTAATTTGCACGAGAATTGTATTACGATTAAAACATTTACAATTACATCTATTTTTAAAATTTTCTCTCTGTTTTAGAATTAAAGATCACCCAGAGTACCCATACAAAAGTCCATAAACGTGACGAAAAAGAAACAAAAAAAACTATCAGAAAACTGTTCGTCAGTTACTTGTAAAAATAAAATAATTTGAGAATATTAAAAAATAAATGTTTAAAATTTACTTGGTATTTTATTATTTTTTCAATATAGTTTAACAGCATGTCTTGTAAGAGGCTTCTGGAAGGTTCGAGAAAACATCCTGCCAGGTCCGTCAACAAATTGAAGGAAAAATTGCAAGAAATATGGAATTGGTTTACATTAGAATTTTGGCAGAACTTGGTAAAAACTATGCCCTAAGGAATTGTGGATTTCATTATATATAAAGGGGATGTAACTCAGTGGTAAACTTTCACACTTTTTTTTGTTATTATTAGATATTCTATGTGTTTTTTTTTAATTTATTATTTTTCTGTTTAGTTAATAGTCTTCATTACGTTATAAAATGTTTTCTATAATTAAGTAATTCAAAAATGTTGTTCGATCCACTTCGATGCAAAACTTCTAAAATTTACGCTGCTTTTTTATTTTTGTTCTCTAAAATGTAATTTTCTTATCAATCTATCGTTGGACATACTGACATGGGAAGGGGCTCGTATACATTGAATTATCCGTTATGGTTTGTAAGAAATGGCTTCTTGATATGTTCAATGTGCCTGAGGGAAGAGTTTCTGGCGCTTTAAGAAAAACAGAAGACGGTAGGTTTTCAGGAGACAACGTGAACGGATTAATAGACTGTCCTAGACGTAAAATACAAGAAGTCGATATAAACTATGTTATGCAACATATCCAGTCATTTCCTTTATACCAAAGTAGAAAGGGCCTCACTTCACCCCACTTTGACATTTGATCCCATTTTTTGGTGGAGGCGTGTATTATGTTACGTTAGGTGTATCTCAGGTCACGTCAGGTGTACATCAGTTCACGTACGATGTTAAATGTCACGTAATTCGACAATAAATGTGACCTGGTGTATAGTACATCCACTAATATTTTCCAACATGAACATGCCACATTCTGGTATCAAAGAGACCGATTTTCAAATCAAGGTTGTCAGACATATTTCCTAAAATTCCTAAGGTTATATTTAAAAAATATGCTCTATTCTCTATTCGTTATTATTCAATTGCTAGTCAACGAACGACACTCTTAAAAAATAATATAAACATATTCTCAAAAAGTATATCTATAAATTAATTAACTAGGTACTACTATTTCCATGGACTCTTCACTAATGAATTAAAGCAACCGTGAACTTTGTATATATTACTTATACTCTAAGTAATTTTCGAATATCGGCAACATTGTAGTCTGGAGAGAATTTGAACCTTCCGTCCATATCGACCGTAGATATAATGATCAACTTTTAAGAAATCAGACAACTTTTAAGAATCCAAGTTCTCAAAAACGGTTTCAAGAATTGTATTATTTTTTTCCAAATTTCATTGATTTTATACCTTACCTGGAAACATGAAAAATTGCAGATATATTAATATGGTATTAAAGTTATATTCACTAATTTTAAACTCATGCATTATGGCAGCAGCGAAGCGCAAAGCTATAAATCGTAATGAATACCTGTTTGTCTCGCTATGTGACACCCTAAAATATTTCCTTTTGCAGAGGCGGAGGCTTATTATAAGGTAAGTAATATTATATTTTTCTAGGATGGCATTTTTTAAGATGCGTCAACTTCTGTGTTATCAATAAATAATGACAATTATGTTAATGACAGCTCCGAATTAGAAAATAAAGATTTGCACCTACAACCCCAAAGAATAGTCTTAAATATGTATGAGTGTTTGAAAAAAGAAAATATTGGGATGGCTGATAATGCAATTGTTCTAATTGTATCTAATGCATTGCTATTGTCGGCCAAAAATATAACAAAGTCTTCTGCCGATTATCACGAAGATATGACAGCCGATTTATTTGAAAAGTGGTTTGTTGAACAACTCTTGCCCAATATTCCGCCGAATTCAGTGATTGTTATGGATAATGCTTCGTATCATTCCCGCATATTAAATAAAATACCTAATAATAACACGAAAAAGGAAGAAATTTTAAAATTTATGCAACTTAAAAACATCACTGTTCCTAAAAAGATTCCAGTAAAGAAAGAATTAATTAGAATTATCAAAAGTCGGAATTGTAAAAACGAATACGTTATTGACACCATTTGCAGCAGGCACGGCCATACTCTTTTGCGATTACCCTCATACTATTGCATTTTTAATCCAATTGAAATGGTTTGGGGTACCGTAAAAAAACGATTGCGAAAATATAATTAGTCACCAACATTAAGCGCAATGGCCATTGAGAATATTCGAGAAATAATTAGTGGCATTAATAGCGATGTGTGGAAAAATTGCGAAGCTCATGTTGTAAAAATAAAAAACGAATATCCTGTTTTACCGGCAATAGCACCAATAGTTATCCAACCTGGGAACGATTCGACTTCAGAAGACTCTGACGATTCTTTTCAGTCCTTCTAATTAATTTCTTTACAGCTATCGCGATGCATCTTGAACACTAGTATTCATTATTATAAAGTGTGTCGCATTTAAGATGAAGACACCTCTATATATCAGCTACTAAAATACATACAGATTTGACATTTTGCACAGTCATACATGTTGATAGTGCACATTTTTTTAAGATAGTCATCTGAAAATTAAATTTTAAACGCGGCTTACTGCGAATCCACAAACAGGGTAAATTTTCGATATTTTGCTTCGCGTTAGAGAAATCAGAAAAACTTATTTGGAAAAGTTGTTCCACTTATTGTAACCGCACATACCAAATTTCATGACAAAATTCGCAATTTTAGTTTTTCAGTATTATTTGTAATCTCGATCCTAAATCTACAATTGGCTGTCTAAAGATGCATCTCGGGACAGCCAACTGTCCGTTTTAGAATCCTGACTACAATTGAAGAGCTTATTTCCAAAGTGTCTTAAATCCATATAATGAAATCCATGAAATTACAGATTTTCATACAAATTTAACATACAAATTATACAATTTTACAATTTTCATATGCACTTTTAAATGGTAAATAAGAAGTTGTTTTGGTACATGTAACTTTATTCTAGACTTGAAGAAATCTATAAAGTTTAAAAAAAGAAAATTAAAAAAATAGAAATTTTGGATTTAAGACACTTTGGAAATAAGCTCTTCAATAATTAATGAAAAAAGTAAAAGTGCGAATTTTGACATAAAACTTTGTTATGTGGGGTTATAATAATATTTGGAACATCTTTTCCAAATAACTTTTTCAGATATCTCTAACTCGAAGCAAAATATTGAAGATTCACCCTGTTTGTGCATTAACAGTAGGCCGTGTTTAAAAATTAATTTTCAGTTGACTATCTTAATTGCTGGATAGACAATCTTTTAAAATTTTCTGACAGAATGAGCCATTATTTACAGATAATTGTAAAAAAATATTATGGTTTATGTAAAAACTAAATAATAAGTCCAATATTCTTATAAATCACTAAAATTAACAAGCTTTAATTTGAAAGAATTAATTTGTTATTTATTCGATGTTGTGAGCCCGCTCCCATTTGAAAAAAAAACTGATTCTGTCCTTTGAAGAGTCCTATTCAAAAATGCCCCGTTTAAACAAATTGAAGGTTGAAGGGTGCCGGACATTTTTGCCGGAAACAATTCAAATTCAAAAGATCACCTTTTTCTGCTACGGAAAATATTGCTCCGATTTCTCACCAAAATCAATGTTGAGACTTTAGTTTAGATACTCTTGAATCTCAAAAATACTCATTTACATATTTTTCAAGCCTCGAAAATGCATATTAGGTATCGCATTTTTCGGATTTTAAATCGCCTATATCTCCAAAACTATTAACTTTTGAGAAAAATGACATAGATCTTATTTAGAGTCACCCAAAAACCTAAAAAATATTTTTTGGAGCACAAAAGGTGATATTTTGAATTTGTTTAAAAAATTGTTTAAACAATTTCTGCCCAAAAATTGAGAAATTTTCCTGAATATAATTATGTAAAAATTAATAAAAATTATATGATTTTTCTTGAAATATGTGTTTGATAACTGATCCGTTTTCTTAATTTCCACGCCAATGGTCGGCATTGACATCAAAGAATCTCAAAAGCCGACGCTTGGCAAATTGACGATGGAAAAAGTATAATTTCAAATTCGGGCACGATCGAAAATATTTCAGATAACTTATAAGGTTCTATTTTAGGCTGGTTTTCGGGACGAGAAGTGTTGCCGTTGTTCATGGTAGACAAAAAATCAATAAACTAAATACAACTATTGAGTTATGGTTTAATTAACTGAATAATTAATTAAAATATCGAAAAGATATTGTCTGATTAGCGGAATAATCGACAAAATAATCGTTTGTTAAAATAAAAGTTAAAAAAATCGACGATTTACAGTATAATCGCCAAAAATGCACTTATTGATTGAAAGAATACTTAATAATGGAATATCAAATAGTATATAATAATAAAAAGTATAAAACAAAAAATAATATACGAGATGACTCAATATTAGACTTACATTAGTTCCAAAAACATCAAGTCGTCTTGTTAGTAACAACTGTTTTACCAGGAGCTTCACTTGGTGTTCCTTCCGTAAATTTCTACAAAGTCACTGCTTCTTATAGTTTACTGGTTCTTTTCTAATTAAAGGATTGGGATCCACCATTGTCAGTTAAGTTCTTCCTTACGTTTCCAGATCCTACTGACTGCGCCACATTTTATATCACAAAACACTGTTTAAAAAACAATTTTAATTCGAAAATACAAGGAGCAAAGTAACGTGCTACAACTAAAGTAACGGGACAAATTGTTTTATAAGATTGGTAACTGCTGACTAAGTGGGAACGTGGTAAAACCTCGGTTCTCGCTGACTCTGTTGATACTGCATGTGCAGGGATCCCTATTGGCTCTGATAAAACTTGAAACCTAATACACTGGGAATCATCGCTGTAAGTCAGCTTAGCAGTACAAAAATATCATTATTTATATCTTAATTCTAAAACCGACGCTTGCATACATAATTTTAAAGGATTTTTCTAAATCTATAGGTCGAGAATCATATTATATATATCTTCGGTGAAAAGTGCGTCATAGTATTTAAAGTGATATCAAGAACTGGTAATCCTCAATAAACTTGAAAGGACAAATATAGGTATAAGAGTTTTAAAAAACAATAAACATTAAAAATTAAAATACAGTTTCGGGTTTTTCCTAATATTAAAATTTATTTGTAAGCAATAGGTAGTAAAGATTGTGATTTTAAACAGTAATTTATATAATTTATTTAGGAATAATAAAGAGAAATTAGTTTATAAGACCTCCGACAACAATAGAGTTAAACTTCGGGGTATTCCAAATTATTGTTGATTGATCATGGAAGACATTTTAGGAAATGGTAAGAAAAAAAACGAGAGGTTTGGTTTTAAAAGACAAAGATTTTAAAAAGAGAGTTTGATACGTGATTTGGAAGAGAAAGGTTGTTTTGATTTTCTTGTAAAATTATTAAAGAAAAATAAATTTTGGTATTTTTGCCGGTTTGATAAAAAGTGAATAGTGGAAAAAGTCGTTACGTTTTTGTAGTAGCAGCCAAGCAGTGCGAAGCAGGTATTTTCAAACAAATTGTAAGTTTTTTTTATTAAATACAACAAATTATCTGAGACGAGATTGTCGATGTCTTTTCGGGAGGCCACCAGATTTGGAGATTTGGAAGCAGCATTTGATTGTCACTTTTTACTTCAATAAGAACTAATTTCTTCTGGCAAAGATCGACCAGAAGGAGAGTACCTTGAACAAGGGGAAGCAGGATTTTAAAAAGAGAACTGTTAATTTGCGAATTTAATTTTTAAATGACCGTCAGTTATTGGAAAAGTTATCGGTTTGTGAATAGAAACAGTTTTTCTTTTTTTCTTATTTGATTTTTGGGTTTTTACAATTTAGATGTCATAATTTTGATCTATTTGAATAAATGAAAATTTTATTTACTTTATATAGCTGCTATTGAATTTTGTATTGATAAAGTATGTTGAGGTATTTTACATTTGATATTTTTTTGATCTTATTTGCTATACAATATATTGATGGAATTTACATTTGATATTTATGTGTATTTTATATTCTTTTTGGTCCTCTTACTTGCAAGTACAACAACAGACTATTCAACGGTTTGGAAAATTTTCATTTACCCATTGTTTAACAGTTCTGATGTAATGAACAAAACAAAATTTATAGAGGTATTTGCAATGTAATTGGGCCACACTGTATGTTCCTGTTTAATAACAAAATTAACAGGAAAAATTATATAAGATTAAACTAATTTTTCAATAAATCCTTTTAGTTGGGATAGCTTGTATGCTTTAATTTAACTCAACATTTCGTTTCCAACCAGTGTGTGAAAACAGCGAGAAATATTTTTATTCGATTGGCACTAATTCCGGCTCTGCATAAAACGTGGAAAATATCTTTAAAATTATTATCTAGTCTACCTGATGAATCGTCATGATAAGCTGCCTAGTTAAATTCAATTAATTTGAATTATTGTCTATCAGTTTCATTGCTGTTGTTGTAGAGTGTGTATCTCCATTAACTATATTATTACACAAAAATGTCTCTAACAATGATAGGAGGTGTAAAAATCCCCATAGTAGGACTGGGAACATGGCAGGTAAGATGTATTTTTATTATTACATAAAAACTAAGATAAACAGTTTTAAAATGAAAATACTGGGAGTATAAGTCTTAGGATTTGTACAGATTCGTTCTGTAACAATATTCTGGCGTTAACATCTTCATTCTGCTCTCTCACCACTATTTTTTCGTTAGCCGGGGAAGTAATATTTACTTTTATAAAATTTACATTTATCTTAAAGCTCGCTGAATATAAAAGATGGTATGTAGTAAAGTTTTAATGGAAAATTTTAATTGTAGATTGATTTGATTGATCGGCATTAACATTAAAAATGTCGTTTTTAATACGACTTTATTTCTTTTTTCGTTTGTTCTCTTATATAAGATCTTTAGATCTAATAATACCAATTTATCGCTGTAATATTGGTTTTTTGAATGTTCTTGTTGAACCTGGGTTAAAAGCAAAGATTCATTGATATTTGACATAACAAATTAAATTTTTAGCAAAAAGACGCGAGTCAAAAATATAAAACATTGTGTTAAAATGAAAATGTTATAACATAGATTATTTTAATTGAAAAATGACCGCTTTCATCCATTTTTAGACTAATTGGAACAAATTCTGCTAGTCATTTTCTAGAATAAGTAGATTTCCCGAATGTTCTTAAATAATAACGTTCGTTTCTCATTTGAAAGTGGTTCAATACAATCGTAATTTGATGCCATTATGACCACATTGTTGTCCTTCCATTTTACAAAAATTAGTAGACTTTTTTTACCAAAGGGATATTCGAGATATCCACGATTCGTCTTTTTCATTACAGTGGAAGGCGACAAAGCACATTTTTTATACGATTTTTCTCTTGGTATGTCTGTTGTTCTAATGCCCTTCCTTCTCTATAAAAGGTTTCATCAAATTGTACTAATTATCAAAAAATACTTCATGGTCAGTGGGCACATCAACGACATCAAGATTTTTAAAACAACTTGTGGTCCTAAAGGCAACGCCGAGACTTTCTGTTTACCCACTTATGCTTCACAATAAGTGTCAAAATTGTAGCAATAACTAGTTGAACTACAAAGGATCCATTCCTTGTACCCAAATTTTACGGGCTTTCCCCTTATGAACTGTTTAGAGAAGTGATGCCTAAAATACTTTATCTTCGCTTCATCAATTGATAAGTCTTTATTGAATATGCCAAATTGTTGAAATTTTTTATTTAATTTGTTGAACAAAAGCCTCACTTTATTCATTTTGTCTCTTGGTTGTTCCAACGGTTCCTTGAAATTGCATTATTCACGAGAGGAACCTGAAGATCTTCATCTAAACACCAATAATTGTGCTCTCGTGGCAATCTATGGTATTCAGTTAAAAGTAAAATTGCCAGAAATATCTTTATCTCTTCCTGCGTTACATAAAATTGATTATTGTTATTTTGAGCGGTATATAAATTTGTCTGCTGTTTAATATTTTCAAGAATTTCGTCGTTGAAAAGTTTCTCAAATAGTTTGGTAGGAGATTTACCTCGGATTTGCCCTTTCATATTATCCAGAGCACCCTTGTAACCTGTTGTATATGTCATACTAATATTAATAATTTCATCCGTCCAGTAAATTATTCGGTTTTATTTTATTTTAAGTAAATTTTCTCTTCTAATGGCAAGGAGAAGGTTTTCTTCTTCGTCTGAAAACATCATTCAGAAAGTTTTGAGTCGGAAAATCGTCCTCATGTATGTCCTTATTGTCAGTTTGATAGACCACCTCAAGAGGAATAACTACCACCGATATTTCTTAATAAGTGGAACTCGCTAGGTCATCTGAAGCTAAGGTGAGTGTTTTATAACGTTTTCTATAAAATCCAATGGGACTCGTAGACGGCAATTCTTATAAATCCATTCCAATACAAATATTTAACCTGAAAGAATAAAAAACTAAATAAACATATTTCATCTTATATAAATCCACTGTACTCACATGAGTACATGTCTATTTGGTAACTATAAACGTTATCAGTACTTACCATTTTAACAGTAAAGTTAAAAAATGATAATTAATTTCAAAATCACAAAATAGCTAACACTTGGATGATGTAACAGAAATAAAGAGGTTAGCTTTTAATAACTAAAATAGCAAAAATATAGCTAGACAGAAATGTCTACAAAGGGATTCCCGATCGAATAGAAAGGCATATGAAGAACTCAGAAAAGATGCAAAGAAAATATGCAGAAGGAAAAAGAGAGAAATGTTGAATAGAAAAATACAACAAATTACAGATTATAATAACAGAAGAGAGGCTAGAAAATTTTACAAGGAAATCAAGCAATGCACCCAAGGATACATAACAAGATCAACAGTTTGCAAGGACAAAAATGGGGCAATTATCAGCGAGAAAGAGGAAATAATGAAAAGGTGGAAGGAGCATTTTCAAGAGCTGTTAAACCCAGAAAAAAAACCAAACGAAGATGAAGAGATAATTCACCACACAGCAGAACAACTAGTTGAGCAACCAACATTGGAAGAAACGATAAACGTCATAAAACATCTAAAAAATAACAAAGCACCTGGCACAGATGGAATAACTGCAGAACTGATAAAGAATGGTGGACATGCGCTATGGAGGCGTATACATAAACTAATCGACCGCATATGGACACTAGAAGTCATCCCAGAAGATTGGAAAGTGGGAATCATACTTCCTATGTACAAAGGGGGAGACAAACGACTCTGCAAAAATTATAGGGGCATAACAGTTTTAAATGTCATCTACAAGATATTATCAGGAATTATATATAGCCGCCTGGAATCGTTTTCGGAGGAGATTATTGGTGAATACCAATGTGGCTTCAGACCAAAGAGGTCAACTATAGACCAAATACATATGTTAAGAGGTATACATGAAAAATGTGTTGAATATAACATACCTATTTACAACTTGTATATCGATTTCAAACAGGCGTTTGATGGAGTAGATCGACAAAAGATGTTAAAGCAACTATCTATGTTAGGGATACCCAATAAGTTGGTTAAACTTATACGAATGACTCTGGAGGGTTCCAAAGCTATGGTGAGAATAGATGGAGATATGACGCAGGCCTTTGATATTGAAAATGGAGTTAGACAAGGGGATGCCTTATCAACAACACTTTTTAATCTAACTTTAGAAGCTGTTGTTAGAAAACTGGATATAAACGGCTGTATTAATACAAGATCTATGCAAATATGCGCATATGCGGATGATGTTGCCATAATAAGCCGCAACAAAAGGGTATTGAGCGAAAAAGTCATAGAACTGAAACGAGAAGCTGCTACGTTTGGTCTATATATAAATGAAAGCAAAACAAAATATATGGAGTGCACAAAATCGAATGAACATGAGAATCTGAAGGTAGACAGCCATACCTACAAATATGCCTCCACTTTTCCCTACCTAGGCTCAATAATAAATGACAACAACAACATCAGTCAAGAAATACAAGCACGGATTCTTAGCGGTAATAGGTGCTTTTATGCATACAAAGACTTAATGAAAAGTAAGTTACTGAATCGTGAGTCTAAGCTGAGAATCTACAAAACAGTAATTAGACCAGTGGTCACATATGGATGTGAAACGTGGACCCTCTCAACCACTGATGAAAATCAACTGAGAATATTTGAGCGCAAAATACTAAGGAAGATATTTGGACCAACCCAATGCAGCGATAGTTCGTGGAGAATTAAAATGAACCACGAGCTGGATGAACTAATGCAGAGCGCAGATATTGTCAGATTTGTAAAATCACAAAGACTAAACTGGCTTGGTCACCTAGAAAGAATGCCAGATAATCGAGCTGTAAAAGTAGTCCAGAGATAGAAGCCCCAAGGAAACAGAACAAGAGGAAGGCCCCGTAAAAGATGGATAGACGACGTAGAGAGGGATCTTAAAACCATGAACATCAGGCAGTGGCGAAGGAAAGTATCCGACAGGGCAAAATGGAAGAACATTGTTAAGCAGGCCAAGACTCACAAAGGGTTGTAGCGCCATTAGAAGAAGAAGAAGCTTTTAATAACTGCGGCGAAGGTTAGGAAGAGGAGCACCACCTAGAGTATAATTTGTAAAAATCGAGTAGAACAATTCTTAAAAGAACATATACATGGAGTACCACTCTTTTGCAAGATTTATCACCACTGCTGCTGTACTCGGACGAGTACAGTCTGACCAAATGGGTTAAACTATCTTTTTCTCTAACGAAACTCTTCATCGATGCTTCAAACGCGATTAAACATTTTGATGGCTATATCATCCCCATTTTATTACATCTTGCACAAAATATATAAAATACATCACAAGATTGGTGACACAGAAAATTACACGGTATCACCGTATTTCACTTTTATTTACTTACTTAGTCCTAACCCTTTCTACCGTTAGGTGTAAGGCTAATTTACTGGCCTATATATTTAAATGTATTAAATTTTATCGCTTTTCCATTGACTTGTTTTATTCTAAATAATGATCAGGGATAATAAGCGGGAAAATTGATCTATCTTTACTAATTCTTGAGATATTCTCAATCGCTCTTTATTAGATTTTATATAAAAATTCAAATACTAATTATATTAATGTTGTTTTGATATTTTTTGTGATTACTACTTATTTACTTGAAATTGTTTAGCTTTTGGAGTGTCTTGTAAATAAAGATTATTTTATCTAATTTTATTTGACGAGTAACATTAATTTCTTCTTATTTTTTTATAACATTTTATAAAAACAAGTTGAAATGGTTTCTAGAGAATTATGTAACCAAAATTTCCAACGCATTTATTCAATTTTCATTTTCGTTTTTCGGTCCAAGTGGAGAAAAAAAAAGACAAAGAAGGTGGCTACTTCATCTATTTATTGAAGACGTTTCGCTTTCTGATCAGAAAGCATCATCAGTTCATCTAAAAAGAACAATATGAAAAACCAAACTTCCATAGAAAAGTTTTACTTAAGTTTTTTACATATTTTTTATACACATGTACAATTACCACATGGTCTTTTGCTGTACTAAGTTTGAGTTAATTTGTAAACTGTATTTAGTTTCAATAATTGTTTATACAACATAATCTTATAATGTCCATTGTTGTAAGCTTCTTCTTCTCCTTCTTCTTCTTCTTCTTCTTCTTCTTCTTCCTACTTTATAAATAGGCAAACTGCCTGTTTTACTTCGGTTTCTAGCCTCAATTGATGTTGTCTGACCATCTTTTCCTCGGTCATCCCAATGATCTTCTTCCATTTGGCGATTTGTCTCTTGCTATTCGTACTATTCTAATTTCTGTCATTCTTTCGATGTGTTGATTCCATTCCACTTTTCTTCTTTTGGTCCACGCGTTTATTTCCTCTATACCACATCTCGCTCGTATTTCCTCACTTCTTACTTTGTCTCTTAGAGTTTGGTTTGTTATTTTTCGTAAGACTTTCATTTCTGTTGTTTCCAGTAGTCTTTGTGTTTTCGCCGTATCTGCTCTTGTTTCCGCTGTGTACGTCATTATCGGTCTTATTGTTATTTATATATCTTGGTTTTCGTTTCCGTTGTGAGGTATTTGTTTCTCCAGATTGTGTTGTTGAGACATCCTGCTGCTCTGCTCTACTCTTCTTTTTTTAACTTTCTTTATGATTTCATCCATTATCAGATTAAATATTAATGGGCTCAGCGAATCTCCCTGTTTAATACCAGTTTTATATTTGATAGGTTGCGATAGTTTTCCTTTACATCTTACCATAGCTATGTTATCTTTATATATATTCTCAATGGTTGGTCGTAAGCTTCTTTACATATTTAATATCATTAACTGCTACATATCTTTTTGAGGTAACACACTTATAATAACTTTTCTATGGATGTTTGGTTTTTCATATTGTTCTTTTTAGATGAACTGATGATGCTTTCTGATTAGAAAGCGAAACGTCTTCAATAAATAGATGAAGTAGCCACCTTCTTTGTCTTTTTTTCTCCACTTTGACCGAAAACCCCACTTCGAGTGTTTCTTAATTTATATTGGATTGACGGTCGTACTCCTTTTCTCGATATATATATATATATATATATATATATATATATATATATATATATATATATATATATATATATATATATATATATATATATATATATATAATATCACGTAAACGTGAATCGTTTGTGGATACTGTGACCTGGTTAATATTTGTAACAAATAACCTGTAATTTGTAACTTTGTAAATAATTTTGTAACTTTTTCCCTCCAGTCTTTAGTATAATTTAGGTAGAATACTAAATATATATATTTAATAAATTATGTTAAAATTAGATTAGATAACGATATCGTACAACGTTCACTACCAAAGAAAGTTTAAAATTGTTTAAACAATAATTTTCCATGACAAGCAAAAAAAAATAAATTACCGTAATTTAATTAACCGATAAATAATCAGACAAAGAATTTCGTAATTACACTTTAATCATACATTTTATTCAAATCTCAATTATAGGTACTAATCTAATGGCTTTACTTTTAAAATTATAAGTCTTTTGGAAATTTTAACATTTTAGTCCTCTAGGAAACTAAGTTCCTGTAGCTGGCTGTATACCATGTATCACAATTTTTTTTATTTCATATCCTTTATAAAAGGTATATAATAAAATACCCAAACGGGCTATATCACAAATACATTACAGAACGTTTTATAGATATGTTACATTATATATTATTGCAAATTAAGATGTTCAAGTTACCGTTGGAATTGGTAACATGGCAATGTATGGCTCTACATAGGTTACATGGTCCTGAGACAAAGTGTCTTCGAGGACATGTTGATAACAACTCAGTTGTTACAAAATAAATTCTACAAAAAATGCCTGTATACATAAAATATTCAACACCTCGTAAATAATTGTATACATATATACAAAAAAATGCAAGTAGTTTACCCTATTCTTCTTCTTGTGGATCCTTCTCCTATCGGAGGTTGGCTATCATCACAGCTATATATCACAGCTGCAACTATACCACTCTCTTAGGTTTCTTAGCCAGGAAATTCTTCGTTTTCCTATGGATCTTTTACCCTTGATTTTACCTTGCATTATGAGCCTTAATATCTCATATTTCGCACCTCTGGTAATGTGACCTAAATATTCCAGCTTTCTTGTTTTGATGTGCTTTATGACCTCGCAATCCTTTTGTAGCCTTCTTAACACTTCTGCATTTGTAACTCGTTGGGTCCATGGTATTTTCAAAATCCTTCTATAGCACCACATCTCAAATGATTCCAACTTCTTTATATAATCCACTTTTAGTGCCCAGCTTTCCATTCCATACAACAAAGTCGGGAACACGTAGCATCTTAAGGCTCTTATCCTCAGCTCCAGAGGTAGGTCTCGATTAAAAAACATTGTTATCATTTTTATAAATGCTTGTCTTGCAATTTCAATGCGAGTCCTTATTTCTCTACCTTGGTCATTGTTTTCATTTACCCAGGTTCTCAGATATTTGTAGTTATTCACTCTTTCTACTTGTTTTTCATCGATATCTAGCCGTCCTACTGTATGTTGCTTAGAAATAATCATGCACTTGGTTTTCTTCATATATATTGAGGGAAATTGATACAGAATACTACAACTAATTCTAAAAGGCAAAAGAGAACGTCGGAGAGGTGTAGAAAGAAAACTGGTTTCTTGGCTAAAAACATTGGTGAATGAACTCAGATACCATGTTTCAGAAGATCGGAAATGATTTTAAAAATTTTGTGACTATCGATCATTCGAAAGCTTTTTTCGCCTTCGTATAAATATATAAATGCACTATGTCTTTCTAGGGCAATTTTTTTTTTTTTTTGATAATTTGTTGTGTAATGAAATCACTATCTCTAGTAAACTTGTCCTGGGAAACCATGATATTCTCCTCACCTGTTATTTTTAATAATCTCAAAGCCTGCTGATCAATTTTAGTTATAAATTTCAACATTACAATAAGTATATATTTTATATGTTCATTGCCATAATATGGTTTCAATAATTTATTATTTTCTCTAGGCAACCAATGAAGAAGAACTCGAAGCTGCCCTTGAAGCAGCTTTGGAAACTGGATACCGCCACATCGACACTGCAGCTGCGTACCAAAACGAACATGTCATCGGCAAAGTTCTTAATAGATGGTTAACTTCCGGTAAGCTTAAGAGGGAAGATATTTTCATTACTACTAAGCTTCCAATGACTCATATCCATCCCGATATGGTTGAGCCAGCTCTGACAGAATCATTAAAAAAGCTTCAACTGGACTATGTTGATTTATATTTGGTGCATTTCCCTGTACATATGAAACTTATTGAAATGGGAAAACCGATGGAAACTTTACCTACGGATCATCTGGCTGTTTGGAAGGTAAGTGTACTTTATATCGATTTAAAAAATTCTTTAGTAATGCAGCAAACTGTGACACCATAAAAACTTTAAAAGATCCTGATCCAACTGTAAATACGTTATTTAATAGAGTTAATGTTACAGATGATGTGAAAAATTTTATGTCACTTTCAAGCTTTTTTGTTTTCACTGCCTGTGAATCCACAAACTACAATACGATGGAAATAACTAGAGTAATAGAAGAAAACAAAAGCTTGAAAGTACTCAGACAGAGCATGTCCATTGGAAGAAAAAACGACCACAAATTAAGAAATGAACAGGGGAAAATCATTGAGGATAGAGTTCAAATTATGAACACGCTAGAGAGTTTTTATAGACAACTATACAAAGAACAACAATGTAACCGGAGTGGATCATTACCAAAGATAATCAATCAGGGATCTGAAATTTTACCGGACGTAACACCCAATGAAGTTCGAAGGTCAGTGCAAAAAATGAAAAACAATTAGTCCCCCGGAGGCGATGAAATAGTGGCAGATGCCTTGAAAGTGGCTGGAAAAAGATTATGGCAGGTCCTTGCCAAACTATTCACTAGATGTTTGCAGGAAGCAATAACACCAACCCAGTGGTATAACGCAGAAATTATCATACTTCATAAAAAAGGGGATGCTACTGACCTCAGGAATAACAGGCCCATAAGTCTACTTTCACATATTTATAAACTATTTACAAAAATAATTACGAAACGACTAGAAAATAAATTGGAATTTTATCAGCCCATAGAACAGGCGGGTTTTAGGGTTTAAAAGGCTATGGAACAAACGATCACCTACTGGTAATAAAAAATCTTATAGAAAAATGCACTGAATATAATAAACCACTAGCTTTAATATTTGTCGACTATGAAAAGGCATTCGACACCGTAAATCAACAAAAAATGTTGGAAGCCTTGACGGAATGCCGAATTGACTATCGGTATATAAATATATTCAAACACATATACCAAAACGCAACAGCCAGTGTTAGAGTGGGTGATCATCAAACCCATAAATTCCCAATACAACGTTCAGTACGCCAGGGGGACACCATATCGCCTAAACTGTTCACTACGCTTTTGGAATATATATGTAAAAGGGCAAAACTGACCCACAATGGCATAAACATAAACGGAGAAAAGCTTAGCCATCTAAGGTTTGCAGATGATATTGTACAATAGCTGATAGGATAGATGAGGCCAAAGAACTTTTAAATCAGCTCTACCTTTCCTCGCTAGAAGGTGGATTGAAAATAAATATATCTAAAACCCAGATGATGACAAACCTTGTAGTTAGCGAAGATATATGCGTAGAAACAAGATCCATAGACCAGATAATGGCCTATAAATACCTAGGTCATGAGATTCGCATAGGAAAAGATAACCAAACCGTTGAGCTTCCCTGTCGTATAAGACTGACTTGGGCAGCCTTCGGCAAGCTGAACCATATTTTCAAATCGTCTGATTTACCAATATGCCTTAAAAGAAAAACGTTTAATCAGTGTGTTTTGCCAGTGTTAACTTACGGTGCGGAAACGTTGACCATGACAAGGAGAACAGTTCAAAAGATCCGTGTGTGTCAAAGGGCGATGGTGCGTGCTATGTTGGGCGATTCACTACGAGACAAGATCCCAAATCGCCAGCTACGACAAAGAACAGGAGTGGCTGATGCAGTAGAGAGAGTAGCAACACTGAAATGGAACTGGGCAGGTCACGTGGCTAGAATGACAGATAATAGATGGACAAAGCGGATACTGGAATGGAGACCAAGAGATGATGCCTACCGAAGCAGAGGTCGTCCACCAACACGTTGGCCTGACGATCTAAAACGTTGTTATAGGAATTGGATGCAAGAGGCACAAGATCGAAATAGATAGAAAATTATGAGGGAGATCTATGTCCAGCAGTTGATAAGCGAAGATTGAATGATAATGATGAATCCACAAATCTACTACATTCCTTTGTCATACTATTTATTATTATTGTACAATTTCGTTCTGTATATGATATAAAGTTTTTTTTGCTCTCTGAGACCGTCTGATCCAAAAGATCTCCCGTTATCACTGACGCTGAAACTTATTATTGTGTTGTTTTCTACATCCAGTCTATAACTTTTGTACCCCTGTAAAAGTTTGTACAGGTCTTTTGCTTGGTGTGTCTAAATATACCAGGATCTTCTATTAATATTAATAATATAGCGCCTCACAATTGTATAATACATGTTTTACAGTTTCTAGTTCCTTATCACAGAGTCTGCATTTAAAGTCTCCATTGTAAATGCATATTTTATTCAGGAAGTCCCTTACTGGTATATGCATGATTAATATTCCTTTTACTGTATTCAGTTTATTTCTGGCCATATCGAGCAGTTCCTCTTTTCTTTTTGTACACAGTCTACCAATAAAGATTTTTCCATATGTTTGTTTTGGGATTTTTTCCCAATTTCGCTCATGTTTTTTATGAATTTGCAGCTTTTGGTGCTTCCAGCAGGTCCATTTGAGTCGATTAACAGACAAGATTAACCTTATTTCGATCTCCCAGTTTATTCAGTTCTTTGATACAGTCTCACCTCAGTCTGGACGTCACTTCCTAGCACGCGGGTGTCTTTATTGTCGCTTGATTGTCAGACAATATATGGATCTGTTTTTTTTTTCATATGCTCTTTCATTATTTTCCTTTACATATTGCAGTATCGCATAAATCTCCTCTTCGAAAACGGTGCAGTTGCTCTTCAAGTCAAAGTTTTCGCCAATTCTTAGATCTTTGTTTCTCCATACATACATATTTGGAATATACATCCTATATGAATTCTTGAATTTTTGTTTCTATATATTTTCGTCATATGATCCGATTCCTCATTAAGCATGTCCTTCGTTACAGTCCTTGTGATACACATATATCCTTCCCTTCAATGTAAAGTTTCAGTAATTGTTTATTCTGTATATCTCTCCAATCTTGCCTATTCTTGCATTATCAAAAGTAAGGCAGGCAGATCTAGTAGAACCTCCATAGCTGCTATTAAAGTAATACCTATGGCATTAGTTACCCACACACACGCAAGTGTCTTAGTCTACTATATCTTAGCTGCATTGGTAATTGGGAATTTAATCAACATAGTGTATCCTCAGTGCACTATTTGCGGTCTTAATCCCCATCATTTCTCATAAATGTATCTGACACTGAGTTTTTCTAATTGCCAATTCCAGGTAATTTTTGAGTCTAGTATAACCGTAAGAGACTCTACCTCTCCCTTTAGCTAGATATCTTGTCTCTACAGCATATATAAAATAATTATTTACACCTTTTAGAAAATGGAAGAGCAAGTAGATGCGAAAAGAACAAGAACCATCGGTATTTCCAACTTCAACGTAAACCAGATCGACAGAATCGTGAAAAATTGTAGAATTCAACCAGCCAACACTCAAGTGGAATTGCACGTGTACTTCCAGCAGAAAAAACTAAGAGATTATTGCAAGAAGCATAATATTGTCGTCGTGTCTTACGGTTCACTTGGATCACCTGGATTAAAGGTCTTGATGAAAAAATTCGGCAGGTACATAGTAAAAAATATAGTTATAATTAAGTTATTTATAATCGATATTTACATAATATTACCCTACATTTTAAATCTCTACATTTTAGAGAAGTCGAAATTCCCAGTCTTCTTGCTGATCCAGTGGTAACTAAAATCGCAGAAAAGCACAACAAAAGTACGAGTCATGTGCTCTTAAGATATTTAACTCAAAATGACATCGTTGTTATTCCCAAGAGTGTAAAACCAGAGAGGGTGAAGCAAAACTTCAATTTCTTAGATTTTACGCTTGAGGCTGAAGATTTGAAAGCTTTGGAGGCTTTGGATAAAGACGTAGAGGGAAGGTTGTTCCACATGGATATTTTAAGTCCTTCGTAAGTATTTATTTTCTTTATATACCCTTAACAAGATCCTTAATATATAATGATGATGATGATGATGATAGTGTGTTTGGCATGGAAACTAGTCCTTTTGCCACAGATTTTTAAATGATTTATGTTATGTTTATCAATTAAAAACTTGATTGTACTAAATTTATATTATATATCCGGATGCATATAAGTGATTACATATAAGTTCGTATATAGATTTCTGATTCAATGACAGTAGGTGGGTTATGTTTACTGGAAGTTGCACATTACTTTTAACTAGGTTTTCATAAAACGTAGATGAGAGTGCTTTATGTTTAATACATCCAAACAGGATGTGATTAACATCACACTGGGAAATATTATCGCATAAACACTTTGCTGATTCTATAATGTTTAATCTAGCCAGGTGAGCAGGAACAGCACCGTGACTAGTTTTTAATCTTGTGATAGTTGCTGCTGATCGTTTAGATATATTATAATGGAATATGTGTGGTAATTCTGTTAGGGATGGTAACGTAGGATGGATCTTGTAATAATGATTATTTGAAGTATTCGCCAATATTTTCCATTTGTCTTGCCAGTTAAAATTTATTTTTTTAGTATAAAAATTGATTAGGTCTGATACTGTGTAAATATGTTCTTGTATACCTGAATGAGTAGAATCCTTAGCGAGCTCGTCTACTATTTCATTACCTTTTATCCCGGAGTGACTTTTTGCCCAAATAAATGTTATATCTTTGTTTCTCATTTTTTGTTTAATGTCACATATTAGCTCACATGTTTTATGGTTTAACTCAGTATTATTAAGTCCACTAAGAATTGACTTAGAGTCTGAGATGATCACAGCATCTTGCAAATTTGCGTGCTCTAGCCAATCCAGAGCTTTCCTAATAGCTACCGCTTCTGCTGTGTAAATAGAGCAATGTGGAGGAAGTTTTATTTTAAGTGATTTGTTTTTGGAAGGAATATACACTGCAGACCCTACTTTCCCATCGTTCAGTTTAGAGCCATCTGTGTAAATTATAGTTTTATTAGTATATTCACTCAATATGGAGTTCAACAGCTTGTTATTTATTTGATGTGAATCTGAATATTTCGGAAATATAATATTTAATTTTTTGAAGATTGTATTAAATTCTAATTTATAAGATGGTTTAATATAATTTGTTGAAAGTGTAACCGGTAAATCATTGGTTTCCAGAAAGGCATCTGCTAATGGTGGTGAATTTTTTATTCTCCAATAATTGTTTACTAGATTTTGAATGGATAATTCATACAGCATACTTAGTAGGCCACTTGTTCTAGCCCTTAATTTTAATACATATTTTGTTGCTAATAAATTTCTACGATATTCTAGTGGCATTTCATTACTTTCAGCAAGTAACAGGGGACATGGTGTTGATTTCATAGCACCCAAAGTTAATCTCAAACTTTTAAACTGAATACGATCTATTTTTAGTAAATGTGTTTTGCTTGCTGATCCGTATAACACACATCCGTAATCCAAAATTAATCGCACGTAGGTCCTGTAAAACATCAATGCAACTTTGGGATCAGCACCCCATTTCCTGCAAGTGACACATTTAAGGAGATTGATGCCTTTCTCACATCTTTTTTTTACGTATTGGACATGTTTAGACCATAGTAATTTGGGGTCTAGGATTATACCAAGATATTTATACTCAGTGACAACGGGTATATCATATCCTGACAGGTGTAGACTATCAGGCGTACGTAACCTATGTCTTGTAAATATCATAATGGCAGATTTTTCTGGGGATATAGTAAGTTCGTGGTCTTTAGTCCAATTATCTACTAGTTTCATGATGTGTTCCAGGACCTCCACACAATCGTCATATGAATCACGGACGGAGTAAATACATATATCATCGGCGTACTGTATACATTTTATGGAATCAACAAAAATGTCGTGTGTACTTGCCGAAAATATGTTGAAGAGAATTGGGCTTAATACAGACCCCTGTGGTAATCCTGTATGAGTTATTCGTGGACCATATAACTGATTACTATGGTCTCTGATATATAAAGTTCGGTTGCTAAAAAGATTAACTATATTAGCGGATAAATTTGTGGACAACCCCAGTTTGCATAACTTTGAATGCATTACTGTTAAATTAACACAGTCGTAAGCGCCTTTAAGGTCTAGAAAGAAACATGCTAAATATTTATTTTTTGAAAAATTTAGTTGGATATCTGTTGTTAAGTGACTTATTGCATCTAGTGTTCCCAGACCAGATCGAAATCCGTATTGAGTGCTTGGCAAAAGATTATAGTGTTCGACTGTCCAGTTAAGACGATTTTTTATAATTCTTTCGAAAGTTTTTGTTATACAAGACAATAGAGAAATGGGTCGATAAGACGATGAGAGAGTTTTGTCTTTGTTGGGTTTGATAAAAAGACATATAATTGTTTCTTTCATTTTGTCAATGTAATTTCCTTTCAAAAGCCAATCATTAAATATTTTTAATAAGTGATTTTTTGCCTTATCGGGAAGGTGGTTAATTATGGAATAAGTAATATAATCTTTCCCGGGCGCAGTAGATTTTGATATTTTAATAGCTGCATCCAGTTCTTGGATGTTTATTGGATTTTCTAGTAATTTAAATTTACTGGAATTGCATATTGATACGTGTTTTAATTGGTCTTGCACGTATGGTGGAGCGAACTTGTCAAGTAGCTCTTCTATTAGCTCTGTTGAAATTGGTTGTGTCTTTGAATGATAATTTTTGTTAGCCATTTTATTAACAAATTTCCATATTTTGTTGAGCGGTGTATTTTTATTGATAGTTTTTACAAAGTTGATCCAAGATGTTTTTTGTTTTTTCATAAAAGCAACTTTGCATTTGGCTTGGATGTGTTTAAATTTTAAATAATTTTCAAGATTTGAGACAATATTATACTCTCGAAAAGCTTTTTTTCGACACGATATTAAATTTTTACATTCGTCGTCCCACCATACGGGAAGACCGGATTTTGGTTGAAATGATTTTTGAGTAATCATAGCAGAGTCTGCAGCTTCGCTAATTGTTTTTATTAAGTTATTAAACATTTCCAAAGATGTAACATCTATAGAATGAGTGTCTAGAAGGCATTTTTCTAAGTAATTTTCAAATATAGACCAGTTCGCTGAAGACTCTTTCCATTTTGTGGAGGTATGGATTGTTCTTGGGGAATATTTCAAATCTAGGGTGATTTGGATAGGGATGTGGATTGTACCTAGTGAGTCATTTAGAGGATTCCAGGTAGTAAAGCCTGTTAAATGAGGAGATACTAATGTTAAGTCAATCATTGAAGGACGTTCGTTTGGTCTGGATATTTTGGTTGGTCTTCCGTCATTGAGTAAAATTAGATTAGTATTGTCTAAAGCATCAACTAAAATATTACCTTGTGCACTATCCTGTATGGAACCCCACCTACAGTGATGACTATTAAAGTCGCCCCCAATTAAAACTCTGCCTTTAATTTGTCCAAATAAATTTTCCCAATCTTTGGATGAGACATATATTTTAGGAGGTTTGTAAACACATACTATTGATAATTTAACTTGTTCTAGAAAGACACCGCAAACCTCTATATTTGGATTATAATTTGTTTTGAATTTTATATCTGAAAAGGAAATGTTGTTTGCAACTAAAACGGCAACGCCTCCATAGCCATCACGTCGATCAACTCTAACATTATTAAAACCTTTAATATATAAATTTTTATTTTGTGACAACCAAGTTTCGTTCAGAAGAATGACATCAATTGTATGACTTTCTAGAATTTCTTTCCTTAATATATAGACAGTAACGAATTTTTTCTCCAACGAACCACACAACGAATTTTTTCTCCACTATTTGAAGTCCTTTAAATTAAACTTGTCTCACACTTTTATGTTCATAATATTCAAATTGTAGTTAAAATTTATACAAATAAGTTCTAACATCTGTTTTCTTTTCAGTCTTAAAGATCACCCTGAAAATCCATACAAAAGCTGAAAAAATTGACGGAAAAAGAAACAAAGACAACAACTATGAGAAGGTTAATCAGTGATATTTTACATGTAAAAGTAAAAAAGTTTTGAAAGTATTTAAAAATAAATTCTGAAAATATTCTTGGTTGTTTTCTTTTTGTCATAATAGTTTAATATAATTTACCTTTAATACAGTACATACATTTTTAGATGGTCAATAAAATAAGAGGCAGTTTTATATCAGTAACTTTTTGTAACTATTTATAAATATATTAAAGCTTGTAGCAGGCCATTTTAGGCCCATAGCTTACTAATTCTTTTCCATCTCCTTCTGTCTCTAGCTTCTTTCCTCCAATTTTCTATCTTCTTTTCTTGTAGATCTTCCGCAACTGCTTCCCTCCATCTTCTCCTCGGTCTGTCGCTTTTTCTCTTGTATTCCGGTGTTCTCCATACTATGTTCTTTACCTCTCTGCAGTCCTCCCTTCTAACAAGATTACCTAGCTACTGGAATCTTTTAGCTTTGACAAAATCGCTCATTCTTCCTTCGTCGAACATTTTATAAATTTTAGCATTTGTTTTTCGCCCCCATACTATTTGTGTCAACTTTTCTCCAGAATTTCTTCCTAATATTCTTCAGATTCTCCAGAA
Source organism: Diabrotica undecimpunctata (assembly GCF_040954645.1). Lineage (NCBI taxonomy): Eukaryota > Metazoa > Arthropoda > Insecta > Coleoptera > Chrysomelidae > Diabrotica > Diabrotica undecimpunctata. Next base: position 6,807,023 of record NC_092808.1, on the reverse strand, counting down.
ATTTATTAAAGAGATATATTTTTTGAAATGTGTGTTAAATTATTGAAATTTTTACACAGAAAGAGGACAGTTATATGACAATGAATGAGAGTAGTTGTACTATTTTGTGGGCGTGCAATTTCTTTTGACTTGTAATTATCAACTTTTGGATAAAAGCATTTAATTTCTGTTAGGCAAAGAATTGTGATGTCAAATGTTAAAATTATAAAACTAAAACATAATTAGGGACAAATAGAACACAATTAAAAGGACAAACAGACATAAAACTTTAAAAAAGGTGGCTTATTGGCACTACATTACTTGGTAGGAGAGGAATATTAATTAATTTTACATCTTTTACCTCTTTTGTAAAATGGACTCACACAAGCAACACATTCATGATTTATTACAATATAATATTACAGTTACTATACAAGTGCTAAAACTAAAAAATATTCTAAAAATAACAAACGTAAACAATCATACACGATCTTACATAACGATCATAACAATATGGCCGAGGTGACGTCGTTTTTAGTCACGTGATGCCCTCTCTATAGATTCTAGCTCGATGTAAACGAGGTAACAATTCTGGAAATCGACTACTATAAAAATACTATTATAGATATTATGTAAGGGTGTAAACTATTGAATGGCCGCAGCTGTACATCATACATAAAATAGTAGTAGAAATGTATAATTATCTTCTTTTATAATACAAAAGTGTGATTTCTATCCACTTTGCATTAAAGTTTCATAAAAGCCGCTTCTATATGAAAAGTATCCTTATATTTGTCTTCTTACCGTGTAACTAATGTTTCTATTATATTTTAAACTTGAATTTAGTATTCAGTTATTTAAGGCGCTAGTAAAATCAATATATTTTCTTATTACTAGTCATTTCCTCTATGCAAAACCACCAATTTAGAACTTAGATTCTTAGATGCCAACTTCTTTATTCCAATTCAATAATAATAAAAAATTTAAAATGTTCAATTAAGTAACGACGGTATACATATAATATTTCTTATATAATAGAAAATTACATACATAATTAACTATTATATTCCGTCTTACAAACCCAGTATAGAAATGGAAAAAATAACTATATAGGTACATAGGAATTTGTGAAGGATGTAATCAAACTTTTATATTCTTCATTCCAGGGATTTAGGCTAGTAAAGAAAAAACAGCTTAAAAAAATTTTGTACAGGTTTTTAAAGGTTCTAAAATGTATGTGAGAGATTGCTGATGACAAATCTTTGTACCACTGAGATCTTAAGAAAAGAAGTTGTAGATTTAAGTTGCAAATGGAGATGGTTGTATAATTTTTTTGCCGAATATAATATAGAATATAATATATATATATATATATATATATATATATATATATATATATATATATATATATATATATATCTTTACCAACTCAGTGGACGGGATCGGTAATCGCTTGAATTTCTGGTGGAGTAGTCATGAATAGGTCTTGCTGGAAAAATACGTAGGTGTTTACGAATTAAGAAATCAGTTTCTAGAATATATAAAGAGGGAAGAGTTAAAACCCGTGATTTTTGAAGTAGCTTCTGCAATGTGTTATTCTACTGAGGCCAAAAAGATACCGTATTGCTCTTTTTGTAATTTAAAAATAACATCAGATTGGGTAGCTGTACTAGAATCCCAAAAAGGAAGGCCATATCGAAGATGAGACTCGAAGTATGAAAAGTATTTTATTTTGGAAAATGCTAAATTGATTTCCTTCGAAACAGATCTTATTGCATAGCAGGCTGAGGCTAGTTTCTTACTTAACAAATCGATATGAAGGGACCATTTAAGGTTGCTGTCTATAAAAATACCAAGAAATTTTACAGAATCAACGATACTAATCTGGCTGTTATTAAGAAGCAAGGGTTGAAGAGCTCCTTTATATGATAATGCTACTATCTTATCCGCGTTAAAAGGGAGTAAATTAGAGTCGAGCCAGGTTTTTATTTAAAGTAGATCAGAAGTTATAATTGCATGAACAGTTGCAATATTAGAGTTCCTCCAGGTTATGCTGGTATCATCAGCAAAAAGAAACATTTTTCCATCGATTTTTAAGTTAGTGAGGTCATTTATAAAGATAAGGAAAAGTAGAAGACTTAATACTGAACCTTGTGGTACTCTACATACAATGGTTTTGTGACTAGAGTCAGTTTCATTTGCCCTAACTAGTTGTTTCCTATTCCTCAAGTAATTTATGAAAATTTTTTTGGCAAAATTCCGAAAAAATCAGTTTAAAATGGGTTAAATTTTCCAATTTACCAAAAAACAAACATTTGCTATTTATAGAAAAAGACAGCAAATACAAAATAAGTCCTTTTCTTTTATTTTTCCGGCTGTAAGTATTTTCAAAAGGAAAATTTTTATTGAAAATTAATTAATATACCCACCCACTATTCATAATTCTTTTTAGAATATAATGATAATTAAAATTAAATAATTAAGCATATTACAAGATAATAATGAAAATGTATATGATGAATAAACTCTATATTATATTTAACAAATTTTGAAAATTACTTAAATCATTAAAGAAAATTTTTAAAGAAAAAAATTAGGATTTTTTAAATTATAAAAAATATTAACAACTCAGTAATTAGCAGACATGAAATTTTAATAATCTACTAATATTACTAACACCCTGTAAGAAGTATTCACTTCTGTCTGCACACACTAAGTGCCACGACATTTTTAACTGAAGCCATATTAACAAAAATGCAGTAAAAAATGTGTTATAATTTGAGTTTACGCCGTGTATTTTACAAAAATGATACATCATAGTGCTCAATATTTATACAAAATCAATATCAAAACCATTAGATCGCGAAATAACAATTTTCTTCTCCAATGAACACAAACAATCGATAAGAAAAGAAAAGAAAACCTTAACATTACGACCTAATATTCACGGTAGCAATACAAACAACTCAAAATAACCTTCAAAGCTTGAATCCAAAGCTTTTAAAGTAACAGGTTACCGATATTTCAGGTCATTATTGTTTGTATCGTAAAATTTTTAAAGTTAATCGATGATGACGAACTCCAATAAATAATTAAATAAATATTATAACCATAAAAATAATTATATTTATATTTTAATGCTTTTATAAGTATGAATAAATAATAAAAGAAACTGGAAATGTACTTCCGAGATAGACCGAGAGAGTAAGACGCGCAAAGCGAAGAGGCCTTGAAGAACCGCCAAAACATAACAGAGAAACTTAAAGAAAATTTGAAAAGAAAAAATATAATAAGAGAAGTTTTTAATAATATTAAATGTGGCTCGGTCATATTAACATTTACTTTAGACATATTTCCTTAACCTTTGAGTGCCCAAGCAACTAAAAATAACGGAAATGTCTAAGGGGGATATTAACTCCAACTAATTTTTATGTAAAATATCAACTCAATTCGTGAGGTTGCAGTCAAAAGGCCTAGTGATTTAAACACTAACATAATATTATGTAGACTCTATCCTTAAAAGTCGAGCTTTCGAAATTGTTTAGTTTCTTTATAAAGACAACTAAAATAGTTTATAATTAGTTATATGACATTGTATTCGTAAAAAGTACTTACTAAATGTTGAGATTGGAATAGTTCGCAAGCCATGTTAACATGAAAAACAATATAATACATAATTGTAAAATACAAAAATTCAAACATATAATACAACATAATTTAACATAAGTCAAATAATCAGTTAGTAAATTTAAAAAAATATACTTTAGTTTATTTTGAGTGTTGCAAATGATCTAATATTGACTGATTTGTTTTACAAAAGTAATTTCAACATAATTATCTTGTTTTTTATGTAGATGTAATTAATGTACCATAGCCGGGGTAAAAAAATGGATTTTAATGGATATTTTGTATAATATGATATTAAAAAGGCATTATTAAATAACTTAGTCCGTAAAGTTACTATTTCTTGAATATAAATTTTCTTAATTTAATTTTGTTGGAATAAATTCCGGAAATATTGTAAAAAACAGATATAAAGATGTTTTAACTCATTAAGGTAACATTAGATTTCATAAACAGGTACAGTTGGACATTTTTAACACGTAGGTGTAAATGTTACTGTGTAAACCATAGATAAATAATATAGTATATAGGTGTAAACTAAACCGTAATCAAAACTAAAAAAATGAAAAAAGAGTTTTAGCCAAGAATAAGGAGCTGTAATATAGAAAAGGAAAATATTCTAAATATACTCCCTCAGTGGGTTTGAATCAATGCGATGGATAGAATTTTTCGACGCAAAATTCAAAAATCATATCGAAAATCAGGTAACAACTTAGAAGATCGAAATGATTGGAACCTATTCAACCTAAACGAAAGACCATCTACAATTGAAGATGTTGCCCAATCCAATAAAAAGCTTAAGAATGATAGCGATGCCCTGCTACAGACACTGAATAAATTTTTACCTCTTGTCTGTTAAAATGTCCGTTTGAATGTTGGCGATCATCATGCATGACAATCTGTATTTTGCAAACTACCTACTACTTTTGAAAGCCTCATTTTTCATGCAGGTAGCGTCTGTGAGAGTCCATAGCTCAACTTCGTAAAACAGCATAGGAAAGATGCCAAATATTAGCATTATTATTGTATTTATTCTTATTTATATTTATTTATTATATATAAGACCACAATTTAAAGAGAGCAACGAAACACAAAATATAAATATTTAAACATCACCCATAAGAATAACAACGACAAAAGTGGAAGATGTATGTAGATCTCTAAAAAATAACAAAGCACCGGGGCCAGGTAACATCCCTGCAGAGTTAATTAAACACGGTACAACCAAACTATATACAAGTTATACAAGTTTAGCCAAACTGTTCCAAAACTGCATTAATGGAATGACAACTCCAGAGGAGTGGAAGACATCATTCATATCCACTATACACAAAAAAGGCAGAAGGGATGAATGTGACAATTACAGAGGCATTAGTATGAAGTTAAGAAGTACATCTATTATATGTAGACCTACGAAAGACTTATGATAGCGTACCACATTATAAATTATGGGAAGCGTTAGAGAAAACAAACATGAATTTAATAAATGCGACGAAGGAACTGTACGCTAATGCTAACTCAAAGGTAAAGGTTGGAAATAATCTGTCAAGTGGATTCCAAATGAATAAAGGCCTTAAACAGGGCTGCTTTGTCTCCCCGACATTATTTAAAATTTATCTATGTAGAAATATGGGAATGCCGAATAACAACAATGGCATATACACTTTGTCATTTGCAGATGATCAACTAGTGATAGCACAAGATGATGAAGATATTGAGCTTATGACTCGAAAACTAATCGAGGAGTATAAAAAATGGGGACTTGAAATCAATATCCAAAAAACCGAGTATATGTGTATCGGCGGGAAACAACAGGACCTCATATTGGAAGATGGAGAAGTTATTAAACATTGCAACACATATAAATATTTAGGTATGATCATCACAAAAGAAGGCAACGTAGACGACACAATAGAGGATAAAAACAACCAAGCAAGAAAAGCAATTTCCCTTCTCAATAGTATCCTTTGGGATCAATCAATCTCTAATAATAACAAGCACATGATATATAACACAATCATTAAAAGTATAATTACCTACAGTAGTGAAGTATGGCAAATAAAGGAAAGATACAAGAGAAAATTTGAGGCAACGGAAATGGATTTCTGGAGACGTTCAGCTGAAAAATCTAGACTAGAAAGAGTAACGAACAACAGAATAAGAGAAATTATCAAAGTTAAACATACAATAGTAGACGATATTGGTACCCAACAACTCAGATGGTACGGTCATGTACAGAGAATGTCTGAAGAACGTCTCCCAAAACAAGTCTTAAGGTAGACCCCTCACGGTAGAAAAAAAAAGAGGAAGACCCCGCCTTAGTTGGAGAGAAGGCATCAATAGAAAAATGAAAGACAGAGACATAGAAGAAGGCTTATGGATGAATCGAGAGGAGTGGCAACTGGATATCGGAAGACGTAGAAGAACGTTTCAAACCGATCTATATATTTATTTATTTATTATTATTAGCAATATTATCTACGAAAGGGCATAATTGGAAAATATCAGGCTGCATTCCCTCCAGAAAAATCAATAATTGACCAGATTCATGCAGTAAGACAAATCCTCGAGATGACATTAGAATTTAGCATTGAAACTCGTCACTTATTCGATGACTTCAAGGCCGTTTCAACCACAGTTTCAAGAGAAAAGTACTATAACAATCAATGACTGAGTGTTTGGTATACCAGAAAAACTTATCTAATTTACGAATAACAATGTTTAACTTAAAAGCTAGTGTTAGGACAGAGGGAGAGCATTCTAGAACTTTTAAGATAAACAATGGACTTATACAATTGGATGTGCAGGCGTGCCTCCTGTTTAATATTAATTGGAATTAATAAACAGTGATAAACCATTTCGGTTCAGCCATCAACGAAGACCAACACCTTTTCTGATTAGTAAAGATCTAAGAAAAATTCTATGCTATCTAGATTCTAGACTATTAGCAGGTGATTTCATAGCCTTTTGTCTTTTATGCAGTGTTAATCCATATTTAACGACGTCAGGCGATATTTATTTAGTATTTTTTAAGGATTTTATAAAGAAAAAATATACAAGGTAATCGACTTAAAATGTCGATTACCTTGTTAAATAACAATGTTCATTATAGGTATATTTTCATTCAAACAGAAAATCCGATACAAATGTAAATACCTACTACCGTAAGAGTAGTAAGTACTACCTAAGTCGTACTACGTACATAACCTTTACAAACCAGAATTAATAAATCATTCAGCCGTTTGCGAGCTAATCGATGTATTCTTTAAGTAATAAAACTTGCTCTGTTATATTATCCTTAATTCATTTTACTACTCAAAAACTGGATATTTAAGAAACCAAGCCTTTAAACCAATGATATCACGTTTAGCAGGTGATTAGTTCGAGTTTCGTTTTAACGGCAAATCGAAATATTAGTAGGTAGTACTAAAAATCTATTTCTCACAAAAAAGAACCTTCGAATCAGGTATGATACCACTAATTGGTTACTGATAACTGACTGCCCTCTGTTTAGTGACTAATGAAAACATGTGTACAGCGTAGTACCGCCCCAAGAAAATACATTTAATGGGTAATGTTTCTAAAACAGCGATTGGAGAAATTAGAAATTGTTTGATAATATTAACTTGTTACATATTTTTTCGTACTTTTTCATGCTTCTTCTTCTTCTTCTTTTTGGCTTTTATTCTACTGAATAATCAGCCAGTACAGTTGTTTTGTTAATTTTTGAGCCACTCTCGTGAGTCTGAGAATATATCTCATGCCCTATTATCAGTGAATATAGATATTTCATCTACATAATATCTACATTTTATTTATATTTTCTGTTTTCTTATAAGTGGTTTAAATGTTAATTATTGGATAGGTTATTATGAAGGTTATAATTTTATATGGTTGATCTGTACGAATCTGAGAAGAATTTGAATAATTTTGGGATTAATGTCACCTATACTTCATCTAATTTACTTACCGTTACACGTCATCCGCGTCATAGCCCGTGAGATCACATGATACCAACACGAAATATTTAGGCGGTAGGTTGTAACGATAAGATTACTTTATCGTTACTGAGAAATTTAAAATAACTTAATTCTGCCTGTAAAGTATGCAACCAAATATACATGTAATCGTATTATCAATTGTTTATCAATTGGTCAAACTGCTTACCTGTCGCTTCCGCTTAGCTTGGAACTGACGGAAGCCGACGATTTTAAAAGTGTAAGACTCACTTGATATCGAACCATTGACCGAGGCAGAGAACGATTGGTTGATACTCCAGCGACCAACGCACGTGGCTCAAGTTATCAAAAAAGAAATTTAAGTTATTCAGAGGTGATATTAAGTTAAAGAAGGCGTTTTTTTTTTATATTAGAAGTTTTGGAAAAAGAAGATTTTGGTTCAATTGTTGAAATATTGTTGCGTTGGGTGAGTTTCATTTTAATTAAAGTACATCATTTTTTTTAACCATTATTAGTTTCATATTAAAATCATTTATTCAATAATTTTACCTTAATTATATTAGTCAAATCACGTTCAGAATTCTTTCTGTTAGAAATTCTCCTAAGTACACGTTCTCATCAATATCCAAGCAATTCGGTAATGTAAGGAGATCCTTCATTACTATTTGCCTATAATATATTCGTGATAAGTTAAATTTTAGTTCTTCAGTGAAATATTCATAGTAAATTCCCAACATTTTTTTTAAATACATAGTTTTCGATTAATTTTCCAAGGTCACAAAAAGTGTACGAAACCTTCACTAATTATCATCTTCTGACTAGTTTTTCTTGTCCTAACCGCCTTGTTGTTTATCAACTCTGAATAAAGCTAATGAGAGCTTCTTTGATTTTATTTTAGTCGTTGGAGGAAGAAAGAATATAAAGTCAATACAATAAACATTTTTTTTGGATTTGGGGTAATAGCTTTCAGTTGAGTTTAGTTTGGAGTTTTTTTTGGTTTTTCCCGAATATTGGAATAGCGGTTCAGTTTGGTGCTAGAACAGTGGGCTTACAGCTTTCACCCGAACGAGTCCCGGCGGCGTAAGGCGTCCGGAAGAAGAACCTTCTCGGCTTGAGAGTAGACAGGTTTTTTTTTTACTGTTTGGTAATATCGTAAAAATAAGTTACTTAAATATTGTTTAAACTTTAGTGAGTGAACGAACCAAAACTTAAAAATAATCCTAGTCAATTTTCATAATTCATATTTGCGTATCATTATATATTTTACATTCAATTTTTTTCTTAACATCATTTGCTTATTTTTTTTTTGTGTCATTAAATATTTTAAATATATATATGTATTAGTAATAACAGGGTAGGGGTGGATTTTAATACACTTTGTAAGGTCATTTGTGCACAAAGGTCCATTTTGTATTTTTACAGCCCTACTGGTAACGTCACTGATTCATCTTGGATCTGTTCCTTTCTGAACAGACCAATTGAAATATATTTACAGGTTATCTGATTGGAATCAACTTAGAAATTGTCGAACTGATACATTGTGTTAAATATAGGGAAGGGTAATAATTGTTTTAATATATAAATAGGTTGGTTGTAGTAAATTTTGTTTTAATTAATGAATAAAACTTCATAATAAAAGTTCCTACTTTTCTAGCATATTAGAGGGTGTAAATATATTGTAAATAGGGATCAATAGGTTTTTTGTATGATAGGGTATTTAAGTTAAATTGTATATTACGGTTTACAGGTTTTTCTATTTTATTATTATTAAATTGGGTTATAAGTAATAATCTGTTTTATTAAACAACCTTTTTTTTTAATAAAGTTATATCTAGTTACAGAAAACATAGTTAGCAGCAGCAATAAAGTCACTAGGTGAAGTGTTTGTTAGACTAAGAGTCCAGTAAACATCTTCCCTGGCGCCCAAATCATTCTTCTCTCATATATTCCTGTTGTCAGTACTTACCCTTAGTTCGTTTTGACTATTCTTATATTTCCTTAGTTAATATACATCTTTTCTATTCTTTACTGTTTTCTCAGGGCATGCAAATAGGCCTAACCCTACCTTGAGTATCAACTGGCCAGTCTCAAGCATACCCAGCTAGCCTAACTGCATTCAGTTTCAACTCTTATTTTAATTTAGTTTCAAACTTATCTTCACACTACTCTACAGATCTTATAACATCAGGGACGTAGTCCCAAGGGATCTGCCTACTATATTTGTTACAGTAGCGCCCAAAGTGGAGAAATATAATTTTGTTACAGTGGCGTAGTCCAACGTGGAGCCCAGATTTTCAGTAAGATAGTATTCCTTAATTCATTTGTCTCTTTTTTAAACTGTTTCTAGTTTGTTTGTCTATTTTTGCATATTTTATAGTTATTTAGATCCAGTGTTCTTTGCTACAGTATCTCAGAAATATTGAATAGTGTCTTATATTGCTGTGTTGGTGGTTTTGTTAACTTTAAATTAATAACTAATTGTAAACCTTCATTTAGTATAATATTTTTCATAATTATATTGGTTTGACATTTCTGGTTTGATCGGGTTAGTGATACCTGTACATTTGTTGAGAAATATTGAATAATTTATTGTATTACTATTTACATTGTTATTTGCCAATAGTGGTTTTGTTTAGGTGCGATCACACTATATAATATATAATTTTTTTTTGGTCAATTATTGCATACTATATATAAAAATAAGTTCAATTTACTTATTGTCATTTGATCTCTCAAACCAACTTTAAATTATTTTAAATATATTTATATTTAAAGGTATAGGTACACCTTTATTAATTACATTTGGTTAAACACATTGTTGATTTTGGTTTGTTGGTGATATTTTTTTTTTCTTCCTCTCTTTCATCATGTGTACCTTTAAGGCTGAGCATTTATTAGTTAAGGAAGTGGATTATGAGCTGAGGATAAGGGGAATTCCCTTTGAAGAGTCTACCAAGGTTGAGAAAAAACACCAATTATTGCGCGGTGCCTTGAAACAAGAGCAAGGAAATAGGAGCTTTCGACAAATTTCTTCTGTAGATATTCCTTTTCTGGAACAACAACAGGAGATAAACCAGACGTTGGAGGACCTGGCTCAGAGGATATCCGATTTTAGAGGGACTGTCCATGATAGCATGTATTCCAGGTTAATTTCTCGTCTTACTCATATCTCTGGTCGTGCACATTTACTATCTTGCTCAGATGAGGAGCAACAAATTTTCAAGCGCTCTATTTCCATTAGAATTCTTAGTTTAGAAGGTGAACTTGATTCTCGAGTAAATCCGGCAGCCACTTCCACTCCTATCTCTTCTGTTCATGCAGCTAATTCGTTTTCACACCCTAAACCAATTCAGGTACATAAGTGGGGAATTTTGTTTTCTGGTCAAGGTCATCATGATGAAGTCATTACCTTTTTGGAGAGAGTGGAATGTCTTCGTATTTCAAGAGGTGTGAGTGAGGATGATCTTTTTGCAGCTTCTGCTGAATTATTTACAGGTCCTGCGTTTACTTGGTTTATGAACAACCGTCATAGCTTTTCCACTTGGTCTGAGTTGGCTCAGAAATTAAAATCTGATTTTCTGCCTTATTCTTTCCAAGATGATCTCCTAGACGAAATCAAAAACCGTAAACAAAAGCCAAACGAACCTGTCACTATGTTTATTAACACCATTTTGGGCATGTGTAGTCGACTTGAGACTACTCTATCCGACTTTGCCGGGAAACGAGCGGACAGAGGCTCGTCCCCTGAGCGTTCCTCAGTCTACAACCCCATCAGGGACTACAAACACAACAGTAAACGAAACCACAGGTCCAATACTCCCCAGCACTTCGAAATCACCCACTCAAGAAAAGAAAAACACTCACCAACCAAAGCACAACAAACAAAAACCAAAGCAAGCAAAAAAGTAACTGTCAACCACACTGCGGTTGACTCGAGCTGTTTGCTTGACCTTAGATTATCTCCACCAGTCGTAAGTCATAATTTTAGTAATGAACATAATCAGCACAGGGAAACAGTTCCATTTTCTACACCAGTTTGTAAATTTGTTGGCAATGATAATATGTCTAAGTTAGTACCATTTTATAATTTGGATGGCCAATATAATATTTTAGATTTTGATATTAATTCTTTATTAGTCAGAAAACATAATGATAACCGACCTTATCTTGAAATTAAGATATTAGGACATTCTTGTTTGGCTCTATTAGATAGTGGCTCTAACATTTCTTTAATAGGTTCCTATTCATTACAATTGTTAGAAAACACTAATATTAATATTATACCTATTTCTTCCCTGCAAGTCTCTACTGCAGATGGTACCATTCAGTCGATCACAGGTAAATTTGAAACTGAAATTTTAGTTGCAAATATTCGCAAAACTATTACCTTTTATATTATACCTTCCGTGCAAAATTCTATAATTCTTGGCATGGATTTTTTAAATGCATTTAATAGCACATTAAATTGTTCGGACTTTTCGTTCTCTATTTCTTCCTTTAATTTATCAACTGTAAGTGTTATTCGTGAATTTTCTAGTTTGTCTGGAATGGAACAAAAACAGTTAGAGGATATTATCTCTAAATTTTCATCTATTTCGTCTAAAGATAAATTAGGCCGTAAACATTTAATGTCTCATACTATTGAAGTGAGAACTTCAACTCCTTTCAGACAGTATCAATATCCCATACCTCAAGCATGGCAAGCAGATTTAGGTAAAGAAATCGATTCAATGCTCTCCTTAAACATTATCGAACCTTCTACCTCTTCATATTGTAGTCCTCTGTGGCTTACAAAGAAGAAGGATGGATCATTCAGAATTTGTTTTGATGGTCGTAAATTAAACAGTATCACATCGAATAGGGACGCTTATCCTATCCCTCGAATAGATGTTATATTAAGCAAACTCCAGAATGCGAAATACATCTCTTCCATTGACTTATCCAAGGCCTTCTTACAAATTCCTTTGAGTGAAGAGAGTAAGAAATATACTGCTTTCGCTGTTAGTGGTAAAGGATTATTTCAATTTGTCACGATGCCTTTTGGTCTAGTTTCAGCTCCTCAGACGATGTGTCGTTTAATGGACTTAGTTATTGGTCCACAACTTGAACCATTTGTATTTTATTATTTAGATGATATTTTAGTTGTTACTCCTGATTTTACTTCGCATATTGAAATATTAGAGAAGTTATTTTCACGCCTTAAAGAGGCTAATCTCACTGTCAACTTGGATAAATGTAATTTTTGTCGTCCTAATCTCAAATTCCTGGGATATGTTGTTGATAGTCAAGGTTTGAGGACAGATCCTGACAAGGTAACCGCTATCAAGGACTTTCCCATACCTAAAACAACTACTCAGTTACGTAGGATCTTGGGTATGTGTGGGTACTATCGAAGGTTTGTACGTTCTTATTCCACTTTATTATCACCTCTTACTGACCTCCTTAAGAATAGGAAAAAGGGTCAGACTATTACCTGGAATCCTGAGGCTGATGATGCTTTTCATCGTATTAAAGAAGCTCTTACCAGTGCTCCTGTCATGACTTCTCCTGATTTCAGGGAACACTTTTACCTCATGACAGATTGTTCTAATACTGCTTCAGGTGGTGTCCTCTTTCAGATGAAAGATGGTTCTGAGCACCCCATAGCGTACACTAGTAAGAAGCTCAATAAGGCCCAGAAAAATTACTCCACTACTGAGCGGGAACTCCTTGCTATAATTCATGGCTTGGAGGCCTTCAGGTATTATTTAGAAGGTCGTAAGTGTACTTTGATCACTGACCATAGTTCGTTGTTGTGGATGCATTCTATGCGTAACCCGTCCCAACGGTTGTCCCGCTGGATTTGTAAGTTATCAGCGTTTGACTATAACATTGTCCACCGTAAGGCAAATGGTGTTGTAGTAGCTGATGCTTTGTCTCGAACATTTGATGTCAATCTTCTTGACGTATCCACTTTAGTTCCGGATGCGTGGTACCATAAAATGTTGGAGAATGTTACTCAGAATCCTGGTCAGTACCCTGATTTTAAAGTGGAACATAATATCCTTTATAAACATGTTGTTAGTCCAATTGAAGCCTTGACTAATATGTCGGATTGGAAAATTGTCGTCCCAACCGCAAATAGGGATGAAATTCTTCGTACTTTTCATGATAATGTGACATCTGGTCACTTTGGTTCCTTTAAAACATTTAGTAGGATAGCGGAGCTATATTATTGGCCTGGTATGCGCAACTGTATTAAGAAATATATTTCTAGATGCAAAGTTTGCGCTACATGCAAGCCAAGTAATAAGCCACAAGCTGGATTAATGGGTTCTTTTAGGAACATTGACTTCCCATGGCAGATGGTATCTATGGATTTAATTGGACCATACCCTCGTAGTTATAAGGGCAATACCTATTGTTTGGTGGTCGTGGATTACTTCACTAAATTTCCATTAGTTTTTCCTCTTCGTAATGCCACAGTTCCTGCCATTGTGAAATATTTGGAGGAGCAAGTCTTTTTGTTATTTGGTGTTCCCCAAATTGTCTCTTGTGACAATGGTCCTCAATTTGTAGCTAAGGCTTTTAAAGACCTTCTAACTAAATACAAAGTTCAGAAGATCTTTTATAACGCTGCGTACCATCCGCAAGCTAATCATAGTGAGCGTGTAAACCGCAGTATTGTTACAGCCCTAAGATCATATACATACCAAGACCACAGAGCTTGGGATCAATATATTCACTCCATAGCTCAAGCCATAAGAACTTCTGTCCATGAAGTTACGCAGTGTTCCCCAGCTTATTTAAATTTTGGTCGAAATGTTGCCTTATCTGGTGATTATTTTGGTTTAGTTTCAGGAAATTCCACAAATCTACCTCAAATATCAGATAAACTTCATCGTTTAGATGATATACAGACTCTACCTCCAATATTTGCAGACATCAGGAAGAAATTAAAAACTTCTTACCTTAAGTCACAGGGTCAGTATAACTTGAGGAAAAGAGATTTGCGATTCTTTGTTGGTGATCGGGTATTAAAACGTAATTTTGTTAAGTCTAGTAAAGGTGATGCTGTTTCTGCCAAATTTTGTCAAAAATACGTCCCATGTATTGTCAGTAAAGTAATATCTCCTTTAATATATGAATTGAAAGATAGTTTGTCCAACAAACGTCTTGGTCGATTTCATATAAAGGACTTATTACCAGATAACACTGTCAATGACTTAGACTCTTCATCGTCAGAAGAAGATTAACCTGACAGGATTGATTAGGTTAATTCCTCTTTCTAAATTTTGGTAATACTTGATTTTTTAATGAATAGGTAAATGATTGGATTTTGATTTTAGTCACCAGATAGACAATATGGTTTATCTATTATATAATAGTTTTAGCTTCCCATACTAAATTTAGCTTTGTTGTTATTAGTTATAATATTGAAGTAGGTACAGCAAATTTTTTTTTGGTAAATCAAACTGGTGTAGAACTGTCAACTCTTCGTACCTTATTATGTTTATATGTGTCATTGCTATATATTGGTATACATAAATACATGTATATGTTTAGATTTTGTTTATTTGATCCTGAGGTTGTTTTTGGTAGTTCCTACAGGAAAATTATTAAAATACTTAGTAATATTCTTTGATACATTAGTTACCATTTGGTCTAAAGAAGTTATCGCGTCATTTGTTTTAGATAATACAATTTTAGTATACAGTGTGATTCCTAAGTTAGACTTCATTCGTTAAAAATTCAATGAAGTTAGTTGAGATAAAAGTTACGCCGAATTATTATGTAACCTTTTGTTATTTTTTTTTGTATCTAACATTTCTTATGAAATTGGTTTGCCTCGCATGGCTATGCAAATACGTGGGTTCGAAACTTGTGTTACTATCAATAGTGCGCACCCGATAGGAAGCAGATTTCATGGCTCACAATTGCCTGGTTATATATATCAGACCTTAATCAATTTAAATGCTGAATCTCTATGATAGAATGTTTAATCATCGTCATCATTATTGAAGGATGTACTAAACATTCTAGTATTCAGAAATATTATTCTGTTGAAACATAGTCTTAATTTTAATCTCACTTCTATTATACATATATTGTCTACCCTTTTTAGCTTTATTATCTAGTTGTGCTGATACAAATGGTAACCTCTTAGATCTCAGCCTTATTAGAATATATCTTTTGTATTCAACAATTGAATATTGTGTTTAGCATCAGCTTTCCTGGGAACTCATTTTGTTTTTATATGTAATTAGGAGTCAGGATCAATGTTCTGTTATATAGATACAAGTAACTAGTGAACATACCCTAATCTGCAGTTTCTTAAGAAATTGACTTTCTTGTTCTCTAGTACTTCTTTGATTGAATGTTTATAAGAGTTATCCATTTATGATGTCTTAAGGTATTGTATTAGCGATGATTTAGTGATATTTGGTTGGCTTTTTCTGGCTATTCTTATAAATCTGTTGTAGCTACAGCTATAGTTAGAGAATTCCAGAATTAGTTAACTCCATTTCGTTATGTCAGTTCTTTAATTTGGTACACTTTCTTCCTGTTGTATTACTCTTATATGTGAAACTCAACGGTTCATCTATTAGTTCATATATTACTAATATTTGTGTTGGAATACCTTACTAAAATAAGTTGATCAATTCACATATGCTGCAGACACTTAGTCTGTTATTTCGTTCCAATGGTTCAGTTTCATGGTACCAAATATTTAGCATCTATAGAGTATAATGATTATTAGGTTGTGGTGATGACCCATGAATTTGCCTGATTGTTTCACATTGGATATGCCAATATAAATCTGTTGTCCATTGTCGAATCAATTTAGGATAAAATGCATGCTACGATCATTTTTCCTCAGTAACTCTTATATCTAGTGTGGTTTTATATTACGGTCCATATTTTGGTTTATTGCGAATTGGTTACGAAATCTACTGATTGCTTCACCTTGGATATGCTCTAAAATAAATCTGATGTCCATGGATGGATCAATTTTGTATCGTTCATCCCATTCGTCAATTATTTTGAAGATTTGTATTTTTATTAGTTATTTAGTATAAGGTTTTAATAAACATACTATAACTTGTGGGCATGAGTGCTTGTGTCATATTTAGTATATTGTATATTAGAACTACCCCTCTTGCATGACTCATAATCTGTGGTTAAGTATAATCGGTCGAGTTAAATGCAAATGTGTGGAAGTTATTTGGTATATTCGGTTATATATTAGCAAGTTTTGTATTCATGTATATGATTGGTATAGTGTTCTTGTTGACAATAATTTGGGGTTTATTTAAATCTACTTAATCAACTTGAACACAATTTTGGTTTTTAGAATGTCAGTCACGGATGGAAGATTCTGTGCATTTCATATGTTAGCTAGTGTGGTGTCCTGGACACGCTATATTATTGGCTATTTTGTTCACGTCTGTGATGGATCCCACAGTATATGATTGGTCTTGAATATCTATAGTTACACAGAAAAAAAAATTGTTCTTAGGTCAATTTTTTTTCTCCAAGTAAAGGGAGAATGTAACGATAAGATTACTTTATCGTTACTGAGAAATTTAAAATAACTTAATTCTGCCTGTAAAGTATGCAACCAAATATACATGTAATCGTATTATCAATTGTTTATCAATTGGTCAAACTGCTTACCTGTCGCTTCCGCTTAGCTTGGAACTGACGGAAGCCGACGATTTTAAAAGTGTAAGACTCACTTGATATCGAACCATTGACCGAGGCAGAGAACGATTGGTTGATACTCCAGCGACCAACGCACGTGGCTCAAGTTATCAGAAAAGAAATTTAAGTTATTCAGAGGTGATATTAAGTTAAAGAAGGCGTTTTTTTTTTATATTAGAAGTTTTGGAAAAAGAAGATTTTGGTTCAATTGTTGAAATATTGTTGCGTTGGGTGAGTTTCATTTTAATTAAAGTACATCATTTTTTTTTAACCATTATTAGTTTCATATTAAAATCATTTATTCAATAATTTTACCTTAATTATATTAGTCAAATCACGTTCAGAATTCTTTCTGTTAGAAATTCTCCTAAGTACACGTTCTCATCAATATCCAAGCAATTCGGTAATGTAAGGAGATCCTTCATTACTATTTGCCTATAATATATTCGTGATAAGTTAAATTTTAGTTCTTCAGTGAAATATTCATAGTAAATTCCCAACATTTTTTTTAAATACATAGTTTTCGATTAATTTTCCAAGGTCACAAAAAGTGTACGAAACCTTCACTAATTATCATCTTCTGACTAGTTTTTCTTGTCCTAACCGCCTTGTTGTTTATCAACTCTGAATAAAGCTAATGAGAGCTTCTTTGATTTTATTTTAGTCGTTGGAGGAAGAAAGAATATAAAGTCAATACAATAAACATTTTTTTGGATTTGGGGTAATAGCTTTCAGTTGAGTTTAGTTTGGAGTTTTTTTTGGTTTTTCCCGAATATTGGAATAGCGGTTCAGTTTGGTGCTAGAACAGTGGGCTTACAGCTTTCACCCGAACGAGTCCCGGCGGCGTAAGGCGTCCGGAAGAAGAACCTTCTCGGCTTGAGAGTAGACAGGTTTTTTTTTTACTGTTTGGTAATATCGTAAAAATAAGTTACTTAAATATTGTTTAAACTTTAGTGAGTGAACGAACCAAAACTTAAAAATAATCCTAGTCAATTTTCATAATTCATATTTGCGTATCATTATATATTTTACATTCAATTTTTTTCTTAACATCATTTGCTTATTTTTTTTTTGTGTCATTAAATATTTTAAATATATATATGTATTAGTAATAACAGGGTAGGGGTGGATTTTAATACACTTTGTAAGGTCATTTGTGCACAAAGGTCCATTTTGTATTTTTACAGCCCTACTGGTAACGTCACTGATTCATCTTGGATCTGTTCCTTTCTGAACAGACCAATTGAAATATATTTACAGGTTATCTGATTGGAATCAACTTAGAAATTGTCGAACTGATACATTGTGTTAAATATAGGGAAGGGTAATAATTGTTTTAATATATAAATAGGTTGGTTGTAGTAAATTTTGTTTTAATTAATGAATAAAACTTCATAATAAAAGTTCCTACTTTTCTAGCATATTAGAGGGTGTAAATATATTGTAAATAGGGATCAATAGGTTTTTTGTATGATAGGGTATTTAAGTTAAATTGTATATTACGGTTTACAGGTTTTTCTATTTTATTATTATTAAATTGGGTTATAAGTAATAATCTGTTTTATTAAACAACCTTTTTTTTTAATAAAGTTATATCTAGTTACAGAAAACATAGTTAGCAGCAGCAATAAAGTCACTAGGTGAAGTGTTTGTTAGACTAAGAGTCCAGTAAACATCTTCCCTGGCGCCCAAATCATTCTTCTCTCATATATTCCTGTTGTCAGTACTTACCCTTAGTTCGTTTTGACTATTCTTATATTTCCTTAGTTAATATACATCTTTTCTATTCTTTACTGTTTTCTCAGGGCATGCAAATAGGCCTAACCCTACCTTGAGTATCAACTGGCCAGTCTCAAGCATACCCAGCTAGCCTAACTGCATTCAGTTTCAACTCTTATTTTAATTTAGTTTCAAACTTATCTTCACACTACTCTACAGATCTTATAACATCAGGGACGTAGTCCCAAGGGATCTGCCTACTATATTTGTTACAGTAGCGCCCAAAGTGGAGAAATATAATTTTGTTACAAGGTGTGTTCTTTTTTAGAATCACTTTGCCGAGTACACTGGATTACAGGCACTAGACATATTTTATTATATACGCGTAGAAATAATATTTAAAGATTTCTATTAATGTTAACTTAAAGAAATACACAATATTATGTTTCATTTAATTTGTATAAATGCATTATAAAGCGTTTTTATGAAGAACATTTGTTCGGAACACACTGTAACTGTAATTGAACGAAGGTGATACTTTGGCATAAATTGGTAACACTTATTTGACAGTTGCGGAGTTGACACTTTTTATACTTAATTATTTTGAATTTTAAAGTAAATACCTCTTGTTTTATATTTTTACCTATTTAATAAAATCTGTTCTTTTTAGAACAAAATTAGTGTGTTTTATTTCAAAAATGTCACGTAAGAATTTAAATCAGTCATTGTAAAGAGATGGTATCTCTTTTGCAATGATTATGTGACCTATTTGATTTAAAATGGATTCAGGATTTTTTTATACTTTGGCAACTATGTCAACTTCGATCTCTGTCAATGATAACGACGTGCAAATTAGATGGACTGTAGAAGCATTGGTATGTTAATTGGGGTTTTAATATTAATTTTGATCAGTTCCTGATAGACATCATAATCTTTTATTTCAGGAAAAGTTAGGTTAATATGTTTACACGACTTTGCTCTACATACTTCCTTCAATCATTTCTGTAACATCCCTGTTTAGTTTTTTAAGCAGTTCAATGCCATGCCGTTGAAATTGGAAAAAACGTTAGCTTCGTCTCTAATGAATAATTATTTTAATGAGTAAAACAGAGCCATTGTACAGTTGAGTCCATGGTTCTTTACTCGTGCGTCATCATTTAAAGCGTACGAGTATGTCGGAAATTTACTCCACGCAACAACAAGTGACAGAAAGTGGCTACTGCTCCGATCAAGAATTATATTATAAAATTTAAAGTTATCAAATAAATAGAATGTAAAATGTTAGTTTTGCTTTAAAATTTTGGTTCACAATTACAGCTACATTTAAACTAGCTTAATAAATTCTTTTAATATCATTAGTGATTAATAAATAGAATAAAACAATTTATAAAAAAAATAATATTAAATATACAATAATATTTACAGTGTGCGGTATTAAGAAGAACATACTTTGTAGAATTTTCACATTTCTTTTATGCTTAGTTTTTCTTGATAGCTTTTTTGTTCCTTTTAAGACTAGTTTTACCTTCTAGTTTTATTTTTGGAGCACTTACAAGTTTCTTGGACGATTTCGGTTTAACCCTCCCCAATTTAATTTTTATTTGTGTTATCCGTTCCTATGCTAACTGTATCTTACCGAGTAGTACTGCCTTCATGGTCATTTAAATTTTCAGCAACAAGAAAGTCATGATCTTTGAGGACCATACGATCAACAGACACTACTTCAGTAGTTCGGAAACCATTGACTGCAATTTCAATGCTTGCTGCTCTCCCATAAGCTTCAGAAAGCAAGCCAGCTACGTGAAGTTGTGTAACACATAATCCTGGGTTAGAACGAAACCACTTGTCAATTGATTGAGTCTATTGAGTGTAGTAGCCTTTGAAAGGCTTAAAGAATGATTTTTCCAAAGGCTGCACGCGATGCGCCGTATGCCCAGGCAATTGTAGCATTATTACACCGTGCTCTCTAGCACGTAAAATTGCTTTAAGATTCTTGGACTGCGTTATCATTCTACATGACGGGTCTGTTCAACCTGGTGGAATAACTACCAGGATTGATAAAATAAGAAATTTTGTAAAACCAACTGACCTAAAACCTTTGACTGTTTTACCTGGTCCATCAGAAATTAAAAGAAAAGAATTCTGGTGCAGCTGCTTTATTAGTGGATCGCCTTATCAAAAAGCTCTTGAAGAAGTACTATCGCCTAAAACTGTGAGCGGTGTTAAGAAAGTGGTAAACTTTGACTATAATACATGCAGAAAGTTAAAAAAAAAATGAAAGAAACGCTGATAGTGATTTACGCAAAGAACTCAAGCAAACAATTAAATCCAAAAATAAAAGGAAAACGAGGTCGTTTCTTCAGATTCATCAGAGTCTGAGCAGAAATACCGTTTGTTGATTCTGAAGATGACACGAATAAACAAGAAAAGGATGTGGAATGTATCAACTGCCTCGAATTTTTTTTTTTGCTTTTTGCTTTGAAAGCTGGACAACAATGGATACGCTGCTGCAAATGCTACAGATAATGCCATGAAGCTTGCAGTAGAGCTAAAGGCAACATTAATTTCATTTGGGTAATTTTGTATCGATGGGCAGTCACTATTAAGTTTTATTGATTAATTTTGTACCTGTACGAATAATAAATATCATTTACTGAAATAAAATTGATATTTTGTAATCATCAAAATAACAAATATATTGTTTACAGTGTACATGTACATGAAATAAGCTTTTCCCTAATATCGAATACCCTATCCAATATTAGGCGACTATTTTGTAAACTGTCGAATTTTATTATCGCCTACAGGTATATTTTAGAGTTATTTTAATCCTACCAGAACATAATAGATAGTAATACCAATAAATTACTAAGAACAAAACAAAATTAGAATTATTTTTTGTAAAAAGTAGCGGTTGAAAAAAATGTATCTAATATAAGGCCACTTTTCTCTACATTTTTTATTTGAAACATTTTTTTCTACGGCGTAAAGATTCTTGGCAAATCAATTTTTCCGTTCCCCTATCCCCTATGAGGGGGGTTTTAGGAGGAAGTCGGGGTAGGAGTGGTAAACATATGGTTAACATTATGGTTACATAATTTTTGGGGTTCCAAAATAAACATTCTTAGCAAAATTCAGCTTGTTCGTATAATTTTTAAAGGTTCAGCGGCATTTTTGTCTCTGGCGACTGGAGTAAATTCGAAAGGATTTCGAATACGGACATGTGTGCAGAACTCCAATTACCATAAATTGCTACCAAAGACTCTGGTCTTCACGTATTTCTTCATTGGCATATGAAAATTTAATCCAATCTGTCTAAAATACTAAATACTAAATGAAAAAACCGAAATAAGGGACAAAATGGCTACGATATATATGGCAGACAAGTTAAGCTGTCGTAATATGCTCCAAAAAAATTAGAATGGATTCAGAGAAAAGAAAATAAGTATAAAATACCAAAGTCCACATTTTTTTTAAGTCACAAAATACCTCAACTTACTATAGTATGATCATGGAAAGAAACAAGAACAGGCAAGAATCTGTGGTGAAAAACTATTCAGAGAATTGAATACGAAAACAATGACTGATCTATAAAGTTTACTTTATTAACACGTTGAACGCCGCGCGAATCATATACGATTCACGCTTATTTTACTTACAGGGCCGCGCGAATCACAATTGCTTCGCATGGATTGTTATACTGTGGACACCGCCGCTCGTAGGTGATTCGCGCTGCAATGATAAGTATATGGAAGTTTGAAGTTAGTAGCCCCCTCAACAAATATTTTGATTATCACGGCCCTGCAAGTAATAAAACGTACTCGATTTTGTCTAACATTATGGTTGTTCATTTCTGCCCTTTTACACCAATATGGACTCTAGATAATAGTTTTTGTATAGGAAGAAGTATCGCATTACATAAAACGCCTATAGATTACAATTGTGCACATTTGTGACACAACTTACACAATAGAATTTGTCACATTGAACACATTTCCATCTAGTTTGCGTTGCTTTGGAAGTCGCGTACTTTCTGTTGAACTCTTCGGACAAATTCTTACAGCAAAATACGCATTTGCGACGATTCTTTGTTTCTACTTCTTCCAAAATATGCTTTTCCCCAGACGCAGATCTTTCCTTTGGTTTTATTTGCAGTAAATATTTTGCTATTTCTTCTCTGAACTGAGTTATGGTAATATTACAGCCCGTTACTTTTTTATATAATATGAATGCGTTTACAACTGCTGATCCAAGGAGAATTTCAATGGCCATTTTCCGATACCACTTTATAGTTCTTCTAAGACAGGAAGCATAGGCCTTTATTTGGTCGGATAAATCTATGAAACTTTTGTTTTTATTGTAGTCGATGACAACTTTTGGCTTTTCTTTCACAACTTCATTTCTTGATGTTACTGGTAGCATTATTTCCGTATGTTTTGTTGACAACATCAGAACCTCGCGTTTATCACACCACTTTATTACTACAACTCCTGAGTCACTTTCTGCACCAATTACCTGCCCCTTTTTTAGCTTTTTTTAATAATATTTTTTGGATTTCCCTTTCGATTTTTTCGCAAGGTTCCAACAAGGTGTGTTTGTCGTTCTAATAATTTATGTGCTAGTTCAATACTCGTGTAATAGTTGTCAACAAATACAGTACGACCGCAGTTAACAAGCCCGTCACACAGTCCTAAAACAACCGAACTGGAAACACTAAGTACAGTATTAGTTTTCTCGGTACCACGTTTAAAGTCATACCCATCTTCTATACACAATTTAAAGAATTTTACACCAAACTTATGCTGTTTATTTTTGATAAATTGTAGGAAAGATAGCCGACCACGAAAGGGAACTAAAGTTTCGTCTATACAAATGTTACCAGACGGCGTTATAGAGTTTTGAAATTTTTGTCGGATGTGATCTATGAGCGGTTTTATCTTATACATCATCATCATTTTCATCGTCTCTCCCATTTTTCGCCACTCTGCACGGTTCTGTGCTTCTTGTTGCCATTTCTTGGATATTCGTCCAAAGTCGTCCATTCAGCGTGTTGATGGTCGTCCTCTGCTGCGTTTGTCTTCTCTTGGGCGCCAGTCAATTAGTTTTCTGGTCCATCTTGTGTCTTTCAGTCTCGTTATGTGACCTGCCCAATTCCATTTCAGCTTGGCTATACGTTCGACGACATCACTGATACCTGTTCTTTTCCTTAAGTCTTGATTACTTATTTTGTCTTTTTTTTGTCACGCCGAGAATTGATCTTTCCATGCGCCTTTGTGCCACTCGCATTTTTAGTGCTGTTGTTTTTGTGAACGTAAGGGTTTCTGCTCCATATGTCATAATAGGAAGAACGCATTGGTCAAATGTCTTCCGTTTCATAACTATCGGGATGTTGCTCTTAAAGATGTCCCTTAGTGAACCAAGCAAGTGTTATTAGTCGTTGAAATTCGCAGATCTGGTTGTCCTTGCCTATTCTGATTTCATGACCAAGATATATGTACTTTTCTGTCAATTCTACCACTTAATTTTGGATGATTAGGTGTTCGCTGGGAACTAAATTTGTCATAAATTTGGTCTTACTGATGTTCTCATTTACACCTATTGTTGAAGATACGTTTTCTGATTCTTGTATCATTTGTTGTGCTTCGCCCAGATCTTCGGTAATAAGTACTATGTCGTCGACAAAACGCAGATTATTGAGCATTTCTCCGTCTATTTTTATTCCTCTATTTTCCCACTTTAGCATTTTAAAGGTGTATTCAAGGACCGTTATAAATAATTTAGGTGAAAGAGTGTCGCCCTGTCTCACACCTCGCTTGATAGGAATTTCTTTGGTGGTATCATGTAGTTTTACACGCATTGTGGCGTTTTGGTATAATGTTTGTACTAGCTTTGTGATCCGGTAATCTATTCTACTATTGTTCAGAGCAGTTATAATGCTGTCTAATTCCACAGTGTCGAAGGCTTTGTGAAAGTCTACGAAGATAAGTACCAGTGGTCTGTTATATTCTAGCGACTTTTCTATTAAGGTTTTTACTGTTTGCAGGTGATTGTTTGTTCCGAATTATGAGCGGAAGCCAGCTTGTTAGAAATCTAACTTTTTCTCTAGTCTTGTCGTAATTATTCGGGTAAACATTTTATAGATGTGGTTCAATAGGCTGATTGGCCTATAGTTTTCTAGGTGCGCCTATCTTATACAGTCTTGTGGAAATATCTGAATTTTCGTTATCAGTATAATGCCAATTATTCAGAAGAAGTTCAAATCTGTTTCTTGACATGACTTGTTTTATTTCATTGAAGTATAGCACATTAGAAGACCAATAAGAAGATAGTTTTGGCATTTGAACAAGCCCAATCCAAATTTGTAATCCCAAAAATATTTTTATTTCATCTATATTCATATCTTTCCACTTTCTTATTCGAGCATTAGGTAAAAGTGCTTTTTCAGCTTTTTGGGTGGCATATCTATTTGTCTCGTTGACCATCATAGTAAGAAGACTGTCATTCACAAATAGGTAAAAGAAATCTATTGGTTTTTTCTCTCGCATATTTTCCACAATATCAGAGTTTATTCTTAAATTATTAGCAAGAAGCGGAAATGTTTTCAAATTCTTACCTGTGATTGCACTCCACTGTAAATTGCTAGAACTCGTATCTCGAACAAGTATCTAGTCTGACGAAGAATCTCTGCTCCATTGTAATTTCTTTATAACACCCTCAATGATTTCATCAACGTGAGAAAAATGACTTGTACTTGGACCTAACTCGTCAACTTGCCTACTACTTTCATTTACCAACCGCTGTTGCTCAACTACTTTCGAAGCCAAACAAATGTACGACGTACTTTTTTTTTCTTCCTTACAGGCCAGCAATGTTCAGAAGAACAGGTATCACTATCACTATTTACATAACTTTACGATGAATATCCGAATGTTTCTTCATCTGACAAAATTTCGTTCATCATTTTTTCAAGTTGAATTTGTTTTTTTTTTCGTATTCGCCCATTTTAAATACACAATTTATTGCACTTATTTAGACAACGACGCGAAATAGACTGAATGCTTGTAATATAAAGCTATGATAATCGACTACGAGCGACAAGTTGATTCCTGTCGACGTGAATCACGGGTGGGTCGCGCGGCCTTGAAGGGAGATATGATACTGAGGGCCGCGTGGTGAATACTTGCTTCGCGGTTCAAAGTACGATTTGGAAAAAAATGTTGATGTTGATGTAACATGTTTATGTTTGGAATATTCATGACATATATTTATGTTTTGAGTAAAAAGTATCCTCGGACCCGAAAATCATTTATATTACATACATTACGGCGTTCAACGTGTTAAAATAGGTATTGAAAGCTTTAAATACTGCGAAATTCCTGTAAAACTTCTTTTTATCTCCACAAAATTGAAACCTTGTTCTAAATTAGACTTTAGACCTACTTTAGACCAAAAATAGATCCTATTCAAAAGTTACCATTCTCATTCTTATTATAAAATTTGGTAACAATTATCTATGGATGAAAATGATCAATTAACATTCCTATTTCGATTACATAACTGAACTCCCACCTCACACCTCAGCTGTGCAACTAAATTGCGCCGCGAGATATCGTCGTAAGTGAATCGAATAACTTCCTGCTATCTGCTGGTGCCTGCTGACTGACTTTATATAAATGTAATTGTAATGTAATTCAGTCGTTGTCTGATGTTCGAGGGAGTCGGTGAATAAATATCTAATACCGGCAAGTATTTTTTGATTGCGAAAATTATTCAATAAATAAAATATGGCTAAAACGATTTCTTGTGGTGGATTGAACATGCCCACGGTAGGATTGGGGACATGGGAAGTAAGTAATTCATTTATTATCCAAAATTACTTCTAATACGATAGTTCCTATATATAAACAGGCTATGTTTGCAAATAATAATAAATTATTAGGTATCTTAGATTATTTTCTATATGATGTTCAAATCAGAAAAACTATAAATATTATGTTTTATCGCTGCCTGTTTATACTTGAGGGAAATTATCAAAATTTAACCCCGTTATATAGCAAAAAGGATTTTAATAATATTTATAATAGTAAAAAAAACCTATACGTTTTCTGCACAAATTTTGGCGTTTTTTTTTTATTATTAACAATTTAGAGCTAAAAATGCGATTTTTTCGAATTTTCTCTAAAAAGATATCTGTTTATTCTTTAGATTTAGCACTTAGCCATTTAGCCAGATACGTGTTGAGAAATAAATAAATAAAAAATTACTAATATTAATATTCACTCAAATATAAATACGTATTGTATCTATTAAGAAAAAAAAACTTCACAGTAGCGTATTCTAAAAAAATGTTGAATTAATTTTTTGCTTCAAAACAGTAAAGTAGACGAATTTAAAAGAAAAAAGTTATTTTAGGACGATTAGTTAAAAATTAATAATATAATTTTTTTTAATTTGCAGCTGATTTGTTTATAATAATTAAGGAAACGTAATTAATCCCATTGTAAAGATAAAAATATTATTAGTATACAATTGAAAATCAGAATATAATTTGAAACTTTGAATTTTTTGAAAAAAACTTTTTTTTTCCATTTGTTTAAACAAATACATTATTTATTTATTAATTATATTATTAAAACATTTCATACTTTCATTTACATTCATACAACGTGAACAAAAAGTACTCTTAATTACTATTTAAATGGGAATAAGCCACAATTAAAGGTTAAAATACGTTTATTGACGTTTCAATTTCCACTTCGGAAATCGTTTTCAAAATACAAACATTAGTAAATTAAACAAATTTTGTTTTTTGTTACTTAGTGAAAAATTCTTCTAATAATTTAATTTTATCTGACTCATCTATATTGACAATTCAGACATACATTATACATTTTAAAGTAGACGACTTTAAAATGATATTGCCAATATTGTTGAGTTGCGTTCCTGGGACGACTTTACTTATAAGATAGTTCATTCGATTACATGAAATCAACTTTAACTTGAGAATATCCGTCAGAAAAGATCATAACATGTAATTCGTCTTTAAAAAGACAAATACATGCCATGATGACAGTAAAATTCTACTGTTAGTGATTCCATAGTAAATTATGAGTGAAAAATCAGTAAAAAACCTCATAATACTATCCCGACATGGTAAGTATTGATCGTGCATTTAGTTTACCTTCAATAAACACCAAATTCCGATTTTATATGTTTGTTATTTAAAAAACATAAATGATGTATTGTCTATATGTTACTGACTTACCAATACTGGTATTTTCCTTTTAATAACTTCCTCTTTCAATATGGGTAACCAGATCCTACTACATTCTGCCGAGGAATTCGCGACACAATTGGTCTCATTTAGCATAATTAGAGCCGCTTCTTTGATTTTTCTCTTTTTACCATCCGTTTCTTTTAGGACTATATTTGAATCATTCCATTAAACTCTATGTTCATTATCCCATGCGTGTTTACATATTTGAGATCTATCAAATTCTCTATTTTTAATATAGGATTGATGTTCACTTATTCTAACATTTAATGGCCTTGATGTTTCACCTAAATAAAACTGATCGCATTCACAAGGTATTTTATAAATGCAATTCCTTGTCCTTTCTTGTTCATTGTTAGGTTTTAAATTTTAAGTTTATTTTTAAATTGTCAATATAGATGGGTCAGATAAAATTAAATTATTAGAAGAATTTTTCACTAAGTAACAAAAAACAAAATTTGTTTAATTTTTAATGTTTGTATTTTGAGAACGATTTCCGAAGTGGAAATTGAAACGTCAATAAACGTATTTTAACCTTTAATTGTGGCTTATTCCCATTTAAATAGTAATTAATTTAAAATGCCACAAGAAAATAGCTTCAGAACAATATTAAAAAGTACTCTCTCCTTCATATTTAAAAAAAATGTTAAGATAGACAAAATGACCTAACTCTCAGAATTCAATTTTTTTTAATTTTCTTACGTTCTATGTGATCCCTTACCCTTAGTCTTACGACCTACCGCTAAAAACGTCATTTGTTGGTTTTATTTCATTTATTTATTTATTTATTTATTTCGGTAGGTTGCAATCACTCTGAAAAATTCACACGCGTAGTTAACGATTTTACAAAACTTGTGTATTTTTTGAGATTGCTGCAGGTCTAGTTTTTTTAGTTTGTGTATTTAATCAAAAACTTTATTTCCAATTTTTTCCACATTTTTCCGTGGATGCGCCATCTTCAAAAAACGAAAAAAATGTTTTTTATGTGTTTTTGTGGATTTACTTAATTTTAGGTATTTTAAAATAGTTAGGGGTTTTTATAGGTTACTTCTAAGTTGAAGTAACTGCGTCAAAACTACCCCCAAAAACGTAATTTTTTCTATCTGAGCCTTTTACAAAACTTGTCTATTTTTTTTATTAGTTTTTGATTAAATAAAAAAAGTTTTTTGGAAAAAAAGCATTTTTAGGTTATATAGACTTAACCCATGAGTCTATAAAAAATAGATAAGTTTTATAAAAGCCTTAACCATACGTGTGAATTTTTTGAAATTTTTAAATTGATTGTAACTTACCGAAAAAAAAATCATCATCATCATTGGTGCTACAGCCCTATAAAAGAGCCTCGACCTTCCCAAGTCTATTACCAGTCGGTTCTATCATTATTTCCATTATTCAGGTCCTTATTTCGTTGCATAGGTCGTCTTCGAGATTTCCGTCCGGCATTTTTGACTTCGTAGCTATGGGGTTTTACCGGGTTGGGTAGTTAACCCAACGACAAACCCTCTTTTCGGAGGGCCATTTCACCCGCTCTCGTCAGTTCCCGACCGAACTTTCCACCCGGATCTCCAGCTGGGTTGCTCGGTTAACAGGGGACACCAGCGTGAAGGTGAGAGTCGGATTTGAGTAGAAGAGGCTAGTTGGAGTACACTGGAATCAACTCCATGTATTCGCATTCCACCCCTTTTACCCCCACCGAAAAAAAAAGAAAAAAAAACGACGTTTTTGGGGAAGGTTCGAGGGGGTGGCTAGCTGAAATTGCGCTGAATCTTATTTTTTTATTCACATAAAACGTAAAAAATGAAAAAAAATTATTGAGGTTGTATCGATCTCAAAAATATGATTAACCCCGCAAATCCTGAAAAACATGGTTTTTTGGGGCTTTAAAGGTGTTAAGACCAATTTTTGATTGTTTGAAAGGACTCAGTTACTTCAGATTAATAGTCTATAAAAAATTTTTTAAATTCTTAATTTTAAATTTTAAGCTGTTTTAAAGTCTATAAAATGGAGAAAATCCCATTAAAACCACTAAAAACATTCGCTGAGTCTATGTTGTAATCACGTGGAAAGTAAAAAAAAATGAAAAAAATTGAATTTTAGGTGTGAGGGCATTTTGACGATCCTAACAAGGGACACCCTTTATGAAACTAGCTATATACCAACGGATTGGCGATTGTCGACTTTTGTCACGAGACCTAAAAAAGCAAATGCGAAAAGATTTAGTGACTACCGAACCATCAGCTTAATGAGATATGTTTTAAAAATATTACTTCGAATTTGGATTGATGAAAAAGACCTACGTATCAGTAAAAATCTTTACTGGCGTCATCGTGCAACATCAGGATTGGGCAGGATAATAAAGGATAAGAAGAATATAAATTTATTTTATTTAGTTTTTTTTCATTTTTCAAACGCTTGAATTTTGTGTTTTCCCTCCACATGAATAGATGTAACTAGTTACGGAGATGTTGAAGAAGAAGTACGACAACAAACCTTAAAAGCAAGTAAAGCGGCGGGATCTCTTAATGACACAATCTGGAAGAACAAACACCTAAGACCTAAATGCTCAGGAAGATGCATGTTGATGGCAAGGATCTGCGCATAATAACCAGTCTCTATTGGAACCAAAGTGCTGAGATAAAGATGGGCAACTTACACAGTGGGAAGATAGATATTAAAAAGGGTGTACGACAGGGATGCGTCCTCTCGCCGCTCCTGTTCAATATATACTCTGAACAAATCTTCAGAGAAGCACTGGGAGAAGTTTCGGAGGGTATCAAAGTAAACGGAGAGGTAATCAATAATATTAGATATGCTGACGACACAGTTATTATCGAAAAAGACTGCAACGAGCTTCAAAGACTCATGCAAAGTATACACACAGCAAGTCAAGAATATGGTTTAGAACTCAATACAACCAAAACTAAATACATGCTCATCAGCAGAACACAACAACCTCCGATGCAACTGACATTAAACAACCGAAAAATAGAACAAGTGGAGACATACACATACCTTGGAACCACAGTCAACACAAAATGGGACCAGTCAACAGAAATAAGATCACGAATTGAAAAAGCGCGAAACGCGTTCAACAATATAAAAAAGTGGTTCACAAGCAAAATCTCAATGGAACTAAAATTAAGACTGGTCAAGTGTTATGTCTTCCCGGTCTTGTTCTATGGAGCAGAGGGATGGACCACAACGAAAGCCACCCTGAAGAAACTAGAATCCTTTGAGCTGTGGATATATCGCCGTATTCTTCGGATATCCTGGACAGACCACATCACTAACGTGGAAGTAATGCAGAGAATGGGCAAAAGCAAAGAAACGGAAGCTTGAGTACTTCGGACATGTCATGAGGCATACTAAGTACCGGCTGCTACAGTTAATAGTCCAAGGAAGAATCGACAGTAGGAGAGGACCGGGAAGAAGACGACACTCATGGATGCATAACCTTCGACAATGGTTCGGACTAACATCGACCGAACTGTTCAAAGGTGCCGTAAACAAAGTCAAAATAGCCTTGTTAATAGCCAACGTCCGAAACGGATAGGGCAAAGGAAGAAGAAGAAGAAGAAGAAGAAACACCTAAGACAAGACACAAAAACAACAATCTATAAAGCAGCAATTATACCTATATTAACATACACGGTGGAGACAAGACCTGACACATCTAAAACGAGACGACTACTAGAAACAACAGAGATGAAAATACTCCGACGAATATCATGGAAAAGTCTGTTGGATAGGGAGAGAAGCGAAAACACAAGAAGAGCATGCAATATAGAAGACATAAATGGATGGATGACAAAACGGAAACAGGAGTGGAACAAACACATTAGTAGAATGGCAGAGGATAGGATAGTATGAATATGTATATACGATAGTGCGATAATTTAAACAATTTAGAAGGCTGATATTAAAAAAGAAACAGGCTTTAACCTACATACAAGAAGGAAGAAGAAGCTCCACACGGTCCATGTACTTATCTATCTTCAGAAAATGTATTCATTCTTCTGGCTGATCGGGAGAACCTTAGCACTCCTGTTACATTGACGGTGTGCCCTTACTCGAAATTGTTGTATTTATAAGCCATTTCCATGATTGTTTCTTGGAAAAGTTAGGATCTTAGATAAGACAGTTACAAATAAAAAATTTCGTTGCTTTCCTAGAGTGTATTATCATCATTGAAAACATTCTTCCAACCTTCATTTCGGGTTCTTCCAATGATCACAATATCATCAACATATGCCATTATTTGTATTACTATGGGTATATATCGTACCCGTTAAGTTTATTTCCGAATCTGTCATAATTTTTTCTAATGCTAGGTTAAATAGCGTTCATGATAGCGCATCTCCCTGACGCAGTCATCTGTTAGTTGTAAACGGTTCTGAAAGATCCCCTTGTACCCCCACATGACATTCAACTTTCTTCATTGTCATTTTAACAAATTATACCAATCGTTTTGGTATTCCACATTCGAATATAATTGGGGCCTATATATCAACCAATATCGTATGTTGTTTTAAAATCTACGAAGATGTAATGGCAGTCTATGTTGTACTCCGTCGTTTTTTCTAGCATTTGTCTTTTGGATGATATGTATGTGATCAATGGTAGATCTATTTTTCAAAAAGCCTCTTTGGTAGGATCCTATTATATTGTCAGTATATTGTGGTTCGTTAAGTATTAAGGACAAAATTTTGTATGCCGTATAAGGGAAATCCCTCTAAAGTTGGAACAGTTAAGCACGTTTCCTTTTTTGTGTATAAGACATATAATTCCAATATTCCTATCTTCTGGTAAAGCGCGTTCTTGCCATACCTCTATTATTAGTTTGTGAAAGAGGATTACAAATGTTTGACCGCCACAGTTAAATAATTATGCGGGTAGGTTGTCTTCTCCTAGAATATATAGTAGAACTATAGAGACCAGTCTGACCTTGAAAAAACAAAATCCAACAAGAGTTAGCCAAGAGGGGCAGATAGAAAAGTTTAAAGAAATTTCACTCAAGTCAAATTAAAAAAGAGTAAAATGTGAAGGCCCGGATGATCCGCCAGGTGCGTTTCATAAGCGTATGAATATTGGTACACTTTGCAGGCATTCCTGCTCATATATCAAGGTGTTGACTACAGGCTGTATGGCTCGTCCAGCATGCCATAGCATGGAAAAACTCCATGGCCTGACAAAACCTGAAATTACAACTATGCCATATTAAATATTCTTCTTCTTGATGTGCCTATCCGTTACGAATGTTGGCGATCATCATGGCAATCTTTATCTTATCTGCAGAAGCACGAAAAACCTGCACAGATGTTGTATTGAACCAGATTCTAAGGTTCTTTAACCAAGATGTTCTTTTTCTTCCTAGACCTCGTTTTCCAAATATTTTTCCTTGCAGGATGGCTTGAAGGAGAGCATATCTGGATTCATTTCGCATAATATGTCCGAAGAACTGTAACTTTCGAGATTTCATGGTGGTCAGCACCTCTCGGTTCTTATTCATTCTTCTAAGGACCTCCTCATTTGTGACTCGGTCAGTCCACGGGATCTTAAGCATTCTCCGATATAGCCACATCTCAAATGCTTCTAGTTTTCTGCACATATCTTCTGCAACACCATAAAGAAGGACAGAGAAGACGTAGCATCGCAGCATTCTTACTTTTGTATCAAGAGAGAGGTTGTGACTCTTGAAGAAGGCCCCCATCCGATTGAAGGTGGATCTAGCTTTTCCGATGCGTGCTCTAATCTCCTGGTTGTTGGTACATTCTTCATTTATTCTGGTGCCGAAGTAGTTGTAGTGCGTCATTCTTTCTACAGGGGATTGGTTGACGTAGAGTTGACTTTCTGTT
This sequence comes from Diabrotica undecimpunctata, assembly GCF_040954645.1. NCBI lineage: Eukaryota > Metazoa > Arthropoda > Insecta > Coleoptera > Chrysomelidae > Diabrotica > Diabrotica undecimpunctata. Next base: position 6,772,929 of record NC_092808.1, on the reverse strand, counting down.
ATTCTTTTCTTGCTAATTATCATAAGCTTTGTCTTCTTAACGTTTATATTAAGTCCATATTGTTGACTGTAATACACGATTTTGTTCATAAGAACTTGTAGGTCTTCTAAGTTGTCCGCAAATACTATAGTGTCATCTGCATATCTGATGTTGTTTAACCGGTAACCATTTAGTAGAATACCTGTTTCAGTTTCGTGCAAAGCTTTGATAAATATTCTTTCAGAGTACAGATTGAAGATTAGAGGAGACAAAATACAGCCTTGCCTCACTCCACGCATGATTTTCACATAGTCAATGTGTTCACCTTCAACTCTGAGATTTGCTGTCTGATTCCAATAAAGACTTCTAATTATTTTCAGATCTTGGTTGTTATGTATATCATATTAAATATTACATGGAATATATTACGTAAACCTAAAGATTAAATATACTTTTTAATACAATTTAAATATACGAAGGATAACATATCGTTAAAAGCAATACACTTGAACTTTAAATGTGCAGGTATACTGTAAACATTGATTAGACGTCTTCAAAAACATGAATTATATTAACGAGCACCAGATAAATCGTCACCTACTAGTAAATATTATTAAATATATATTTAAACTTATCCAATTAACCGTAACAGCATATTATCTAAGTAAATACAGCATTTGATAATATTATTTACTACGATAGCAAGTACTCAAAAATATGTATAAAATATTAAATATCAAAAATATATAAACAGAAACTTGGGCTGATACAAATTCAAACTCGGAAAGTCCAACGAATGTCTCCTAAAACTTGACCACTGCAGTGGTTAGCGTACAGAGGTGCCACCTGCTTTGGCGGCCATGAACAAAAACGATATAATAATATCGTTTTCTGGCCTCTGGGCTATACGAAATGTGTAAAAGATTAAATCTTTTAGCAAAAGCTGCTATCGCTTTGTTGAATTAAATGGCTAAATTTATGGCCTAGGAGGACAAATTCGTTAAACTTCCCGCGCTAGAATCGGTATCAATAAAGTGTTATGAATCATTTAGGCCTATCCCAGCCTCATCAGACACTTAAGCTGATACAAATTTAAACTCGGAAAGTCCAACGAATGTCTCCTAAAACTTTACCACAGCAGCGGTTAGCGTACAGAGGTCTTTCACACATTTCGCATAGCCCAGACGACAGAAAACGATATTATTATATCGTTGGCCGCCAAAACAGGTGGCACCTCTGTACGCTAACCACGGCTGTGGTGAAGTTTTAGGAGACATTCGTTGGACTTTCCGAGTTTGAATTTGTATCAGCCCAAGTGTCTGATGAGGCTGGGATAGGCCTAAATGATTCATAACACTTTATTGATACCGATTCGAGCACGGGAAGTTTAACGAATTTGTCCTCCTAGGTCATACATTTGGTCATTTAATATATATATATATATATATATATATATATATATATATATATATATATATATATATTTATGTATATGTGTATACAGTAAAACCTCCGTTAACCGAAATAATTGGGGGGGGGGGAGGCCGTTTCGGATAACAAGGATTTCGGTTAAAAATAACATTGTTTTTTATAATATTCTTGATCAAAGTATTGGTATTAAAAAATACTATGAGTTGATTTCGTAATGTTTTCTAATAAGTAAATCCAAAATAAAGTAATAAAATTAAGGAAAATGAACAAGTTTAACATGCTTTTTTAAAGAAATCTGCTATTTTTTTGCGTTTTCGTTTAACAACGATGTTTCTCTCTCCCTCCATCGTTAATTTGCAGAACGTCATGAGTTTGCCTCATTCGATTGTTCGACGAAACGTAAAGCAATCTGAAAAGGACAAAACTTTATATAATGACAACAAAAATTAAGAATCTAGTCGTGTCCCTAACTAATTAGGCCTACTGTATAAAATTCTTTCCTCTAAAGCATTGAAAATCTCGTCGACGGTATTGTGCCGCCTGTTGCCTCTTGGGTCGTCATCTTCGTCATCTGATATGCTCAGGTTGTCTTGATAAAGAACCATATCAATGATGTCCTGGTCGATTAATTCACGTTCTGAGTCATCAGCTGCTAACCAGTCACGTATCTCTTCTTAGTTAATTTCGTCATGTCCCAGCAACTTTTTAATGAAAGGTTTAATTTCTTCTGTCGTTTTCTTACCATTTTCTTCTTCAGTATCGTCAATCAAAATCTTATCCAAAAGTGTGTTCCAGCATTTTTCCAAAGTTGAAGATTTGATCTTGGCCCACGACTCAGCTCACCAATAAAAATGTTTTATTGTTAAATATTTGAGAATTTCGGAAACACTTTTGGATTAATTCGTCTCCTGTAATAACAGATGTCTTAAGAATGCTTCTCTATAATGTCTCTTGAATGTCTCTATAACTCCCTGGTCTAACGGCTGGATTAAGCTTGTGACATTCGGTGGCAAAAATCTGACAATTGTCACCATTTTGTAGATTTTGAGGGTGAGGGCGCATTGTCAACAAGCAACAATGCTTTGATGAGAAGGTTTTTTGATTTTAAAAAGGATTTTACACTTGAGACGAATTCATTTTCAAACTATTCTAAAAATAAAGTGGTCGACATCCATGAACTTTTTTGGCTTCTATACCTTAAAATGCCTTTTCGGAAATATCTTTTAGAGCTCTTGTTTTTGTGATTTCCCAACACACATAGACATTAATTGGTGAGTGAAATTAACGGAATTGTTTACGTTTTGCGACAAACATTTACTTTTTATTGACGAAATTATTGAAACTGTCAGCCGTTTCGGTTAAACGATGTTTCGGTTAAAAAGGTTTCGGTTAAGGGAGGTTTTACTGTATATATTTACTTTGATAAACCTAAAACATTTAAGTATTATAAAGTGCAATTTTATACATACTATACTGCAGTTTCATGTTACGTAAATTTCTACTGTGTAATCAATCGTTTTGTCGTCTATAGGTAAACATTCATTATGATTCAATGTTTGTGATCTAATATCTACTTTGCAACAGACCAAACATTGTTTATTGCTTTTCGTCCTTAAAATCTACTCTGTTAATACGATACTTGTTTAGCATTTTTTATTACTTAAAAAAATATCACTAACAAGGTTACAGATATCTAATTATAGGTATATACTTCAAAATTATTAATAACACAATATTGTTTATTATTTTTTACGAATATTATATAATAAAAGTTTTAAACACTTATAACAAATTTTCAGAGTGACTTCAATTTATCAATAAGTTTACGTAGTTCTTACTGATTAAACAATACACAACTTTTGTGACAAAGTTCGTTATATCTGTTATTATATGAAATACCAAAAAAGTATAAAATACGTGGTGGGAAAGAATCTACTGATATGGAATATTACAACGAATACGTTGACAAATATAAACATTTTTATAACACATAAAACATAATGACGGTATTAGATTTTTGTTTTGATACAGGGCAGCGACAGCCGCTTATACGTATTTCGACCTCTTTAGGTCTCCTCAGAGCGGTATAGCCACTACTCTGAACCAAAACAAAAATCTTTCCCGTCCTAGACAATAGTTATCAAAATAACTGTATACGGACGTAACTACGTCATCTAAAAACAAACAGAGAAATCAAACGATTTCTTTTGGCCAATTGTAATACCAACACCCTTCTGCGATCCTATAGTAACTTTGTAAGGAATTATATTTTGTCTACCTCAGGGCAAGAACATAGGGGTAGAAATAGGGGACAGAAACTATGGGGGCGAAGATAGGGCAAGCAAAATAAATCGAAACGTATGCGTACGGCACTCAGGGGGTTGTTGGAGAGCTGGGGTCGCGGATGAAACCAAGGGGTTACTTACATAAATCTCCTGGACAAATGGCAAATAAAGACAAGAAGAAATACCTCTAGCTATTTAAATGGGACGCCGCTTCGAGAAAACTTCCTGCTGGAGGAAAGAAAGTTTCTTCCTTTCTAAAATAAAGAAACACAAACAGGTTAGGAGATTTTTCTAAAATAAATAAAAAAATGGATCAGAGAAACAAATCAAACGATTATTTTTGTCTCAAACAAACAGTTATCAAAATACAGATTGTACAAAAAATATACTATATAAATAGTTGCAAAATAGAGAATAAGAAAACTTACATGTGTCCGTTTACAAACTCCAGAGGTTGGAGATACTACAAAAACTTACAAATGTTACCGCACAGAGATTAACCTTTTTTTTTAAACAAACAAAACAAATAAATATCGAAAATAATAAAGTTAGCTGTCATACGGTAACATTAAATAAAAAAAATTAAAATGACAGCTAAGTTAAACCATAAAATTTACAACTTATTAATTATTACAAATCCTTTTAAATTTTAATAAAAGAAATTATTACTTTTAGCAAAAAAATGTCTGTCTTTACTTTAAAATTTAATCGCTTAAAAAGCTACCTGAATTTCACTGTTTCGCACTTAAATTTGAAAAAACTTGTTAAACATCTATGGGGCATCTATCTGGACATATTCTCCAACAGGGACAAGGTAACCATTTCTATACTCAGGAACGAACAATCAAGAGATGTAAAATTAGGTTCGGTGGAGGAAGCAAGCTGACGATGTCATATATTCCGAATCTATACTAGATGATAACACTATACTTTGCTTCTTAGTTTTTCAACAAATAACATTATTGTTAAGCTTTATAACATAACCACTAATACTTTTTTTATCAATTTGATTATTTTCAAAATCTGCATGAATATAGGATACTATCTCTATATTACTTTGTTTCTACCTTTTTCAAATCTCAATACATAATTTTCTATAGATGTCAAGTATGTCAAAACATTTTTCAAATTTTTCCAATGTATCTAATTCCTTCCAGTATACCTAATTATTTTGAAAATAACTAAAATATGACAAACAAAAACTTAAATCTGGTTTAGAGCATTTAATCTCAAAGTAATTTCATCTACAGTGGTGTGAATAATGTTACCTTTTCAACATTTTCTACTGGAAGTGCTCATTTTTATTTTTTCAATATTGATAGCGCTTCTACCCACTTTTCTACAATTATGGCATTTAAAATAAAATGGTTGGTTGTTTCTGATATTATCATCACTGGTTCCAGCCTTATTCTTCCATTTATTCCATGGTTGATGACACAGGCAAGAATCTTCGGAGTACTTGGTGCACGATAAAGTTGTTCCTCTCAAACAGCATCATCTCAACATCTTTCTCTGGATTTGCTCGCTAAGGCGATCCTTAGCGATAATAAGATTAAACCCAACTGGTTTAGATAATCTAGAAAGATATCAATGCCTAAATTATCTTCAGCTAATTTTCTTTCAATCGCTTTTTTTAATTTTTAGGCCAGAGACGACAGCGAGATAGAGACAGCACTAAACGCTGCTTTAGAACTCGGCTACCGTCACATCGACACAGCTGCCGCATACGGAAACGAACATGTCATCGGAAAAGTCTTGAAAAAATGGTTCGATTCTGGAAAATTGTCCAGAGACGATCTGTTCATTGTCACCAAACTACCAGCTCCAGGTATACATCCCGATAGGGTTGAAAAATATTTGAAAAAATCGTTGGCTGATCTGCAGTTGGATTATCTCGATCTTTATCTTATACACTTTCCTGTCGGGATAAAAGAAGGCGAAGGGCCTCCACAATTCGAAAAAGAAGAGCACAAGGCATTATGGCAGGTAAGATTTTTTATTTTTTATAAAAATATATATCACAACTTTATACCAAACCTTTCGAATAATAAAGTTAGTTAATGTATATTTATATGTACATTTCTTAGAGTTTTAGTTTTTTATGATCATAAACGACTTTCCTTAATCGTTTTTATTATTTTATTAATGCCCTGCTTTTGAATGACATTTTACAGTCACTGAGACTGTAGGCCAACAAAATAAGTTGCTTGTACTGGGTAAGTAATAAGTAAGAAGCGAAATAGAGTCAAAATATAAACGAGGAACAAAAAATCAATTGGTTAAGGAAATTAAGCACACTGAAAGTCAAGGGATTGCATTAATTAATGCCAAAATGAGAGAGAAAATCACCCATTACAAAGAATTGCTGATTTGTAAGTTCCTGAAAGGATGAGTAAAGGAGGATAAGAAATGAATAAAATAGATGATCGCTATACTTTTGAATTTTATTTGATATCTGTATCAAGTATTCTGTTGTGATATATTAGCGATTATTCTTCAAGTTCACGCTTGTCTACTAAACGCAGAAAATAAAATATTTATACGATTTTTACATAATTCCCTGCTAAATCTATCAACTACACTGTCATTTTTTGATATTTACTGATACATTTTTTTATGTATGAATTTTGTCTGTTTAGAACATGGAAAAACAAGTTGATGCTGGCCGAACAAAGACCATTGGAGTCTCCAATTTTAACGTAAAACAAATTGATAAATTTTTGAAATTTGCCAGAATCAAACCGGCTTGCAATCAAATCGAACTACACGTATTCTTACAACAACCAGAGCTGGTTCAGTTCTGCCAGAAAAACAACATTGTAGTGACGGCATATTCACCGCTTGGAAATCCGGGTTACAACACATTTTTAAAACGTATTGGAGTTGAGTAAGTCAATTAAAATATTATTTACTGTATGTTCATTATGACCATTAAAATTAAAGGGTTTGCATATTATCGCGGTACGCGGTATGATAGGTTTTGTACTGTAGTATGTTATTTCTCGCTTAAAATAGACGACAACCACAACACAGAGATACTAATATCACGATTAACCACCAAAAATTTATCTTTTAACCGGGTTTATAAAGATTTGACAATTTGTTTTGCACTTTTTTTAATTATTTTAACATGTGTCCGGTTTTCAATTTGATCGTTAACTGGTATCTTTTCATATATTTTTAATGTTTTGTCGAGTCTTTAATTAAGGGCTTTGTATCTTTAAATTTAAATAAAACAAAATGTGTAAGATATCAATTTTTGCCTCTCGATCAGTGTTAGCAACCATACTATAATTATAGTAAATATACTACAATTGCTTCCCTTTTAACTATGTTCTATCATGCCTTTACAATAATCCTTAAATCTACTATAATTTTCAGAAACCATAATCTTAAACCGAAAATTTTATTCAACCGATATATTTTTAATTAGATGAAACTTGCGTTTTACTGAGTCCGATGTGTAATAGCAAACCCGTCACAAGCAAAAAGTGTTTGATTATTCCATGTCGGTACGTTATTTGTTATTTTCACTGGATCAAGAGAGGGATTTCTCAGCCCATCTTATGATCTAACAATAGGACTTTTTATCAGTCGCCATATTTGACAATGACGTATGTCTATATTATAAACATAGATATTTTTTAATAAAAGAATAACATTGTTTATAAAGAAATAAAGGCCTTAGAAAATTTACAAAATAATTGTCTTTAAATGAAATAGAGCGTGTATCACCCTTACATACTCCATAACGACACCGCTTTATTGTTCCTTTTCGTACAGGTGTCATTCAAATAATCGATTAAAATTGATTTGCTAATTGTGTCACTTTATTGTTTCAATAACTAGACTTTCTTTGGTATTTTTGGCGTATATAATGTCATAAGAGAGAAAATTTTGCCGGAAATATTTTCGACTGGAATGGAAACTTGTTGCCTGGCAATTTTCGCGAATTAAATTTTGACAGTTAAATAACGAGACGTCAATCGAATGATTTTGTCAAAATTTCATAAGCGAAAATTGCCAAAAGGCGACAAACTTGAATAAAACCAGAAGAAAATTTTGCCGGTAAATAATTTTTCTCGAATAATATTCGACAAGACATTTCACGAGACAATTAATGCACCATATCAACGAAACATAATCTTTATTTATTTGTTAACAATATTAAATGTACAGTTATTATAAGCTATTTGCTCCGTACGTGACCATGGTAGGGGAACCTTGAAACGATGCCAGCGTGCGTAGCGGCGAAATATGACAAAATTGGAATCATGGAATCTTTTTACGCATAAATTTTATCAAAAATGTGTGCAAATACATGTTGCGTATTTAGTTTTGCTAATAATACCAAAAATAGTAAGTGTAGTTTTTATAGGTTCCCAAAGATTACATATAAATTAGAGAAAAGAAAAAGATGGATCCGTGCTATTAATATGACAAAGGAAATATCACGTAACCTCATTTTTATGCAATTGAAATATTTAAATAATTTACCTTAAATGATATTTTATAAGGCTTCAAGCTAACTGCAGAGTGCCTGATGACTTTAGCTTTTATATCATAACTTTTACTATTACTGTTTTTAATTATATGCTCTTTCACGTGAAAAACTTGATTTGCCAGTACTAGATTTTTAACTTTTCTTTTCCGTTTGGACTTAAAAAGATATATTATGATGAATTTTAGAAACCTAGTTTTTAATACTACATTTATTTTGTACATAAACTGAAAAAATATAATTAAAAAGTTAATTATTAATAATTGTCAATTTCGCCTGTATTTAACAATGTCAAACATATGTCATTAATGTCATATGTTTAACCTGAAAATTGGTAGGTCCAAAACTGTCAGATGAAGGCGGTAGGTGTCGCGTCAGTCACGCACGGAGCGAATAGTAGTTTGCCCATTATTTTCTACCAAAGCATGATTTTGTGTATTAGTGACCTGTAGCATTCGGGAACCCGAAGGTCCAGCTTCATTTGTTGTTCTGAGATTTTCGATCAACTTCTGGTGGTGACTGGAATCTAGCTGCAGATATGGTTTTAGTGGCCCGTTAATTTTTTAGTGGCATTTTAGTGGCCCGTTAATTTAATTAACTCTTGTTCAGAAACCTGTTTTTTTTGTGTCTATTCCAATTTTTCAGCTGACATTTTTGCCCGCTTATATACGGTGTTGATTCCAAGTGGACAATTTTTGAACCAAGATCCATCCTTTCGTTTGATGAATTTCTAACCAGCCATTTGCCGCTTGCCAAACTTTTCGAACCGCCTTGATTTGTTTTGGAAAAAATGCTGTTATATTCAATTCGGCCCGTAAATTCTCCCATAACATTAAATTCTTTCTGGAAAAAGTAAATCTTGCAGTTTATGGCCTTATTGCCTCTCCAAGCAAGTTCAAATGAGCAAAGGCGAAAAAACTTTTTTTGTGCTCCATCGGGGGTTTTCTCGTCGTAGCTTTGGATGATTTTTAATAGTTCTTCGGTGGATAATGCTTTTAAACTGAGTTTTCTTTTTTCTTGAAGACTTTGAAGCTGCCTACGCTTGGTATCTTTGGTCAATCTTGCACATTTGAAAGATATATCTGTGAAAGGATCGATTTTTATGCCGTACTCCGTAAAATATTTTTCTTGCGCCATTTTTGCTGTAGACTTTACAGATGACTCTTTATAGTCTTCGCCATTGCCTTTTTTCATGCTAAAGGCATAATCCTCGAGAATTTTTGCTAATTCTGTTATGGTAATACATCTTTCAAGCGTTAAATTTCTCACCCGTAGGAACTCCGAAAATTGGGTCCACTAAACCTTCTGGATCTCTGCGTGTTCAATGGGACATTTTCCGAAACCAATTTTTTGATTTCTTCACCTGCCTGATATCCAAATCTTGATTTTTCGTCTGGATTCATTATATCTGTTTAAAATTGATTACGCCTCAATGACATTTGTCATACTGACAACAACAGAATTACCAGACACCTTCGTGACGGATCTGTCATAATTTTGTCGCTGAGAAATCACGGACAGGAAGGAGTTTTGTCAGTAGGAAACATAACTTTGCTATGACTTTAATCATGATACTATAACAAACAAGATATGCTCACTTGCCGTTCTAATTTTAATCGACTTTGCGCATGACGTCATAGCGAGACAAAGCCAGGGGACTTGTGTTTATTTTATTTTAACGATGCATCATATGGCAACGTTGTTCCATTACTGTAATGAACAACTTCGAAACTTAAACTGTTAACGCTAAGTATACCTCGATGCCATATCTTGCAATAAGAAGTCATAACTAGTTATTTTCTGTGAAACCGTGGTTTGAAAATTAATAAGTAATTTGTAAAATTAATTAAAGAAATATATGAATCTACGATTTGATTGTGTGTATTACAAACAAAATAAATATTGTTACAAAACATATTACAAAACAAGTTAAATATAAAAAGCCGGTAAAATGTAAAGAATTTGAACCATACAGGAAAAGCGGGTCATACTTGAGACTTTATGAATATCATTTAGACATTTATTTTACAATCTTTGTGATTTTTCTCTTGCGGATATTGTAATTATCTTTAATATTTTTATTTAGAATTCGTATTTTAAAATACATTTTACATCTAAAAAGGTAATTTTACATCTTCGCTAGCATTTACATATTTTGCAGCTTCTATTAAGTTTTTTATATAATTTTTTGTTATTTTTAATGTTTCGCCATTATAAATACGAAAAATGTTCCAGTTCACTACATTTAGTTACAAATTCCAGTGTTGGTTTGAGTAAACCACCCTCAGAAACGTGGTTTATCCAAGTCAACGATTTATCGTTAGCGTCCGGAATATATCCAAGTATCTCTTTTTTTTTGTAACTTAAATGTAATGAAACCGGCTAAATTTTCCAATTCATCTCATTCCAGGTTCTTATATTCGAATTAATAAAATCTTGATGACTGTCAATTAAATCTTCAGGGTTAATTTCCGTATCACCATTAGGAAGGTTTAGCGAGGAAAAGATCTCTTCAGTGACAATTTCATAATTAATTATACTATTAGTAGTAATATTCCATTGTCTGTGGGGCAATCTCAATAGTTTGTCTTTTAAACAATAGTCAGATTCTGTAAAATGTCATGATCATATTCTCGCGGTTTCTACATTAAATTTGTCTCGCTGAAAACACTTGAAGACCCATACTTTACGAATTTGTTTGTCTCTAGGAAACACAAAAAAACGACACTTCGTAAAAGTTTTACTTTTTTTATTATAATTGTTTAAACAACCCACCACTGCACAATACATTATGGCAACCAAATAATTAGTCTTCTTTATAAAGTAGCTACAGGTAGTCGAGAGCAAGTTGCGTACGATAAATAAATTAGGTGATATTAACACAGTAAACTGAATGTTTTCACCACAAAATTTATATAACAATATAATATACAAAGTCTTTACTACATCAATCAATAAATAAAAATATCATTCACTACGTTTTGAAGTACACCGGATAGCAACAGATAGAGCATTTAACTTGGCGTCATTAAAGTTGTCTCGGGGTGACTTCACAAGTGTGCGAGAGAGAACATGCGCGTTGACTTATCTTGTTAGTTATAGTATCATGACGTTTAATCAGGTAAAAATAGTTTAGTGAAATAGTCTTAATTATGTGGTACATGCACTTTATTGTTATTTTTATTACTAACCTAGCCTAACATGTTGGTTTACAAAATATCTATTCGAAAAAAAAATGACTGACACTATTTTTTGATGAAAAGTCCTATTACACACACTTAGGGTTATTATCTAAGTTTTTGTATCATAGTGACTAAATAATAATACACAAGCAATACATGATATTTTTTTAGGGAGCGAACAGATTTAGTCAACGTCCTCACCAACCCAATTATCACAGAAATAGCCAAAAAACACAACAGAAGCAATGCGCAGGTCGCTTTAAGATTCTTAATACAGAAAAACACTGTCGTCATTCCAAAAAGTGTCAATCCTGCAAGGATAAAGAGCAACTTTGAACTTTACGATTTTAGTCTCGACGATGCAGATATGAAGAAAATTGAAACTCTAGATATTGGAGAAGCTGCTCGAATTGTCGACTGGAGAGTTTATCCTAAGTAAGTATTCGAATATAAAAATTGACACGATGCAGATTTACAGCTGACAAAACATGTCATGACGTTGAGTTGATTCTGACACGTAAAACTAGACATTTACGTGAAGTATTATGTAAGTGCGTAGAAAGTCACGTAGGTACCAAGGTTAGTAGATATTTAAGTAGGTTGTCTCGTAACTATAGACCAATCAAATGCTCGCTTTTTAAAGGCGGGAATACGTCACCCATACGACACTTTTAAAATTGTCATAAGCTTCAATGCTAATATAAGGTTCAAAAACTTAGGTTTTGCAATATATTTTGGGATTTTCTTGGGTATAGGGATGTTAAGTGGTTCTTATATTAGTAAGTAATAATATAAATTTTTTTTTCTAAAATCAATAGTCTGATGACAAAAAATAGAATTGATTATAGTGATAATATTGTGTGTTTTAAATGGAGATAACAGTTTATTTCGCACAAAAACCCCAAAAAAAAACAGTAGAAAAAGTTCAAAAGCAAAAATACTAAATATGTAGGAACTTACTTATTATGTTTTTCCTGGAATTTGCAGCATTTTTATCATATCTAGTGGTAGGCAAAAAAAAACCAATAGGTAATATAAATAATTTATTATTAGATTAAAATACAAAAAATGATTAGTCCTTCAAGCACAAATCTTCAAGCTATATATACTTATCTCATCTAAAAAATATATCATTATTATAACGTACAAAACTACATATAATTGTTATGACAAACCTTGATATCACGGCTACGAAAACACACTTCACAAGTGTTTATGTACACAAATAACTAAATAATAAGTCTCTATAAATAATATTGTCCTTATACCTATACTTAAAAATAAAAACTAAACAATAACTAAACAAATAAACGAACTAATGATACTATAGAATAGAGACAATAACAAACGTGAACTTAAACTCAGACGTGCAGACAACTGTCGATCAACTGTCAAATTTGACTTTGTCGTATGAGTGACGTAAGCATTCTGCCTTCCCCTCGCTTCGCCCACATAGTTACGAGACAACCTACTTAACATCTACTAACCTTGCGTAGGTACTACGTGAAATTATATGTCAAAACCTAAAGTGAAATGTGACATTTAACCTCTCATGACGTTTAATGTCAAGTAACACGTCACGCTCCACATCAAATGTCACGAAAATGTCATTTAAATGGAACTTTTCCGGTAAAATGTCTCGTTTTACGTATCAGCTTCAGGTCATCGTAGTATTAATTAGATTCCTTGGCACTTCCTGTTTCTAATACTGTCATTTTCCAAAAAATCATCAAGATCATTAAAATAAACGAAAACAAGGACCAAATTTAGATCCTTAAGGAAGTCCCGTCTTCCTGTATTATATCCACTTATGGTATTGAAGCATATTCTTCTTTTTCTAGTTTTATGACCGTTTTAGAACTATAGATATCATGTTAGCTTCCATATTCGCTATCATTTATTGACCGCAGCAGTAAATAATGATTTTGTCGATTTTCCGAACCATTGCCTCTCCAAGTTTTTAAAGCGATAATGTTCATCTTCTGTCAAAATCACGTTTACCTTGGATCTGTATGATGAGATGCAAAAGTTCATATTTTTCAGGGTACTAAGGTAGTAAAGATAATTCAAACACTCAGAGGCAGAACGTAAAGGCAGAATCTTTCTGCCTTTACGTGAATTTTGACTCCGCCTTCACGCAGCTCCATGGTCAGGAGTATTTGCACTATCTTTACCTAGACAGCTTGCTTCTTTTTATTATATCGACCAGTTTGGTTCAACCGCCTAAGAATCTCCTCATTGCTGCCTCTTTCCTCTCAGCTTACCTTTATATCTTATCTTATCATATCTTAAATACTTCCAAGTATTTAAGAACGGCCATACTTGGAGTCCACGTTTCTACTTCATATAGTAGTAAACGCAAGATACAACAATGTCATTTATATACATACAGACGGGTATGAGAGATTTTTCAAGAGAGAAATCCTCAGAAGAATCTTTGGACCCTATCACGAGCCGAATACTAACCAATACTGAATGAGAACAAATGCCGAGATGTGTATGGCTAGCGATGTAGTCTAAGAAATTAAATCTTAACGTGGATGGACTGGCCATGTCCACAGACTCCCTAATAACCGCCTCACCAAGTTAATATGGGAGGAAGCCTAAACATGGAGAAGGCCCTTAGGACGTCCAAATGTAATGGAGAGATAACATATAGTCAGATGTAAGAACAAATGGGGCTACCCACTGACTCAACAATCATAGACGACCGTTCGAAATGGAAGCAGTTTGTGCAGTGAGCCAAGACCACCCCAGATTGTAGTGCAACGAGAAGAAGAAGACGACGGGTATATACATATATGTATTCCATTGATAATGAAATTACTTCCATCATGTGTAACTATTAATTTAATTGGTATTTTGACTGTATATTCTTTGAGACTAACCAATTAATAAAATCTTGTTTTTCCTTTAATTATATATTTTGAAATATTTATACTATAAATTAATTTTATATTTTTTTCAGGGTTGATGAGCAACCAGAATATCCATTTGCAAGGAAGTAATAATAATACCTGAGTCAATTTATGTTTGTTATTAAAAGTTTTAATGATATAATCTTAACATGAATTAGACACACAAGTTTGTCAACTCATAAATATGTTATAAAATGCACTTTGTCATTATATTATAAATAAAACATAAAAACGTATTATTTTTTATTCAGTTTAAATCCCGTCCAAGTTGATTTTCTCTATAGTCCATTTCTATCATATTGATAGCACATTATGTATGCAAATCCCTAAACTGTTGATACGGGTGACTCAATGAAAAACAGATATTTGTCAACAAGTTTATAGAAGTATATAGGAAAACAATTTTAAATTGAGTATGACCACCAGGTATAAAAGTTGAAGCAGAATAGAATACAATAGTTTTGAGGGTTACTAATCCCTAAATAAAGTTGCCAGTCTCGGAGTGATGGAGATTAACAGGTACTAATGAATTTGCAAGAAATGTAAGATATTTATTTTATTGGTTATATATAAAATAATTTGTGGCCGTAACAGGGGCCGATTTGTAAAAAAATGAATATTATTTTAATCAAATTCCATTTCAGATTCACTGCTTTCTTCAGAATCTAAGGAATCTTTAACTCCAATGTTAATTATTACCGGTTCCAGCATTGCATCAGTCATATTATCCAAATTCCACATTTTATTTTCTTCCTTGTGAGCATGACTAACAGCATTTTTCCAATTTTCTGGAGTTACTTTTGATAAGGAATGTTCTAATAATTGTTGTAAGTCTTCTAATTTAAAAGTTTTGTTGTTGCGTCCAACTTCACCCTTTACTTGAGACCATATATTTTGTATCGGATTCAGATCACAGTGGTATGGGGGTAAACGTAAAATAATTACATCACAGTTTAATGCCATTTCATCAATTATATATTTTTTATAAGCTGCTTTATGTTGCCTTAAAATAGGTAATAATTCCTTTTTTGTCGAATTCTCCTTGTACTCAATTGCGTGTTTATCCAACCATTCGATTATCTCTCCTTTTTTCCATGCAGTTGTTGGCAATTTTTCTGCTAGTCTTGAATGGTAACTAGCATTATCCATGACTGACAGAATTTTTTGGAATTAAATCCAACATTTGCTCAAAATATTCTTCAAAAACGTCAGCAGTCATTTCCTCGTGGTAATCTTTGGTTGATTTTGAGGCAAAACTTAATAATCCACCATTGACAAAACCGTATTCGTTTCCAATATGGGTTATTATGAGTCTGCGTCCTTTTCCAACGGGAATATTGTTTATTCCAGTAGATACACCTTCGATGAATGCCTGACGGGAACTTTTCACATTTGTATCAACCCATAGATATGGTACAGTATGACCTTCATTTAGCCAAGTCTCGTCCAAATAAAAAATTGTTTTCCCTTCTTCTCGGTACTTTTTAATAGATAGTTCGAGGTTCTTAGATAATCTCGTCTCCAACATACAATGTAATCTTTTTCAATTAAAACGGATTTTCTTCTATTCTTTTGCCAACGAAATCCCATCTCTCTCAATAGTCCCCATAATTTCTTGTTGCTTATGATTGGTAACTCTTCGTTTTCTCTAATTAATGTTTGGATTTTGTCCAATGTTGGAAATTCTTTGTTAAAAAAAAATGAGTGGACGCTGCGTCTTATCATGTTTTTATGTATTTCTTCAATTTCCAAGGGTTTACTCCCTCCACTCTTCTTGGGAGATGAAACAGTTCCTCCTTTTCTTTCTTTTAGGAATCTATAAATTGTTGCTTCTCCAACCCCTGTCATATTTGAACACATGTTAACGATTTCACGAACATTACTTAAAGGGCGTTGATGTACAAATGCATCGTGTACATTTAATATTATATTTTTCTCTCTTAGACTGAAGGCACCTTTAAAACTACACTTAACCGGGATAAAACCTGTTGACGTCATTTTTAAATGCAAATAACAAAATATCGACACCAAAAACGTAGGTAGGTAAGACATGAACAATGTACATCTACAAACTAAATGGAAGATGCAAATAATTTCTAATTTATATTATTGGCATAAGCTGCAATGTGGCATAAAAACTACTTAAACTATCATTAGTGAAGCCTTATCAGTAATTCCAGGTAATCGTTCTAAGAAGGTATTCTTTTTGTGTCAGGCGATAACTTGTATGGAAAACAATAATCACCTTTAAATTACTGTTTACATTAATTTATTTCGTGAAACATTGAATTCTCTCATTAATCACCCGTGTATAATTAACAATAATCGTGTGGCATATATACCGACGTTTTTTACGCACAAAAAAGTTATAGTGAGATTAGTGGACACTTATTATACAGAAGATTTTTTAAAAGATAATGAATTGTTGACGGCATCTTAAAATATTAATTTTTTTATTTATTTCAAAACAAGTATAGGGTGACGCCTATGGTTTTTTGACCTGTTGAGGATTTGCATACATAATGTGCTATCAATATGATGGAAAAGGACTATAGAGGGGGGCATATTCGACTCAGAGAGTGGTTTTAGGCTTTTGCCTTTTTAAAGAATGGATCTTGTTTTCGATTGGAGTGGTATCACCGGGTCGTGGATGTAACTATTAAGAAAAATAGTCACTTCCATATTTGAGGGTGCTTTAAAGGACTAGGAAGGGAGTCTATCAGCTGGTGAATCCATAATAATTTGGTCCAGGCCGACGTGGGAGCGACTGACATCTGAAGTCATCCATCTATTATTATTATAATCCATTTCCATTTTGTTATCTTCTTCTTTTGGTGCCTATTCGTTTCGAATATTGGCGATCATTCTTGCTATAATTATTTTATTAACTGATGCTTTAAATAGATTAGTTGTTGTTGTGGAGAATCATTTCCTCAGGCTTTTTAACCATGATATTCTTCTTCTCCCAATTCCTCGTTTTCCGAATACTTTGCCTTTGCTTAAGGATTATTTTCAGTAATCTGTATTTAGTTCCGTTTCTCATTATGTGTCCGAGATTTTCTAACTTTCTCCATTTATTCGTATGTACGTACTTATTTTATTGTACTATATCCATATTTATGCAATTTCCATATTCCATGCATCTTCTATTTATTTATTTATTTAAGGTACTTTTACCGTCTAGAATGCTACAAAATAACACATTTTCAACAATTTTTTTTGTATCTTATCCATAATATATGGCAATCGAAACTTTTTTATTATTATACAACTTTTGAAAATTACAAAAATTTTTTTCTCTTTTTTTCCATTGTTACTGTATTTTAAATATGGCACCAAAAATTTTTCGTCTAAAAATTACTAACCCATGGCGGATAGTTAATCTCTGGAACCGCAAATCTGAAATATAAAATTCGAGAAGGGTTTTCAAAAAGAAGTGTTCTTACGTAATAATTTACTATAGTCAGAATCCAGAAATCTAGGCAGTAAATTCTTGGAAGTAATAGTGATGGTTCATTGCTATTGTAGGTCTTCCAATGGCGTACGAAAAATATCATAAGAAGTTACGACAAAGCTACTTGTATTAAATAAATATGTACCTATTTATAATTATGTTAATTTTAATATGATTATTGTTGACATTTGGGTTATTATATATATTAATATAATATACATGGTGTTTGGTAACGAATGGCCATAACTTAATCTTAGATTCCTGAGATTAAAATAGGCCGATTTAAACTAACTTACTTTAGTACGAAAGTTGATAATAACCAAAATAAAGGGGGTCAAAGTTAAACTTTTATTTTTAAATATTTCGTGATAGGCACGGGATAACAACACGAAATTTGGTAAGCTGGAGTTTTTTGGGACGAGAAATCAAAATTCGCCACTAAAAATGATGAAGGACGCCACATACATCTTTCAGTGCTCGTTTAATACGTTCAATTTTTTTTATCTCCCACTCGACATACTTTTAGAATCAAAACTTTTATTCTCTTAATATTTTTACTTAGAAAAGACACATCGCTGTACAACCCATTACTTTTTATTATTGTTTTATAAATTTGAATTAATTACAATAAATAATCATTTTAGTTTAGAAGGTAATAGTTACACCTCCCTAAAACCGCGATAGTCGGTGAAAGTCGGCTACTCAGGTATTCAGTTGTTTTGCTATCGAAGTAAACAGTCGTGTGATGACGACGAGTAGAATACTATTTTGATGACGTCACGTTGCCCAGCAACCGTCGATTCTATTCGTCAGTGAACACTTATTTTACTGTTGTGAGTAATATGGAAAGTGAAAGCAGTAAAAGTAAACGACGTCCAAATTTTTCGATGGGAGAAAAAACTATTATATTCAATGTGTATTGTGGACTCCGTGAAAGGAATAAAAGTATGTCGGTCAACGATGTAGTTACCCTGTGTAGTGATTTGACTAAAGTTTCGACGAGAAGTGTATACAGAATTGTAAACAATTTTAAACAAAGTGAAGGCAAATTGAATGATGGACCTGTTGAAACCATTGAAACCAGAGGTAGAAAACGCATTCAGCTTGAAGATCATACCAAATATGCTTCTTCTTCTTCTTCTTCTTAGTCGTTGACCTGATGCAGGTATCGTGATATTATGAAGCTATTAGCTAAATTTCCCAATGTTCCTCCACGTTTTTCTATCTTCTGCCATTCTAGCACATTCTAACAATGGAGCGCCAATGGTAGCAACAATATGGTCCGTGTATCGTGTGGGAGATCTACCTCTATTTCTTTTGCCTTCTACTTTTCCCTGGATGGTAAGTTTTTCAAGACCATTTCTTCGAAGCACATGTCCAAAATAGCTTATTATTTGTTCTGATAATAAGCTATTTTGGACATGTGCTCCTAAGAAATGGTCTTGAAAAACTTACCAAATATGCTATTCGGAGGAAATTCCATGCTTTCTTTTTTCGGAACGAAATCCCAACCTTAAAGAAAGTTGAAGTTGAAATAAATTCCGATAATTCAATACCCAAAATATCACGACGTGTTTTATTGCGAACATTAGAACAAATGAACATTAAATATATAAAAAGAAGCAGGAATAGTGTTCTTTTAGAAAAAGATTAAATTGTTTTGTGGCGGAGAAATTACTTACAAAAAATCCGAGACTATCGTCGTGAAGGACGAAAAGTATACTATTTAGATGAAACTTGGCTAAATCAAGTTCATACTGTCTCAAAGGTGTGGCAAGATTTGGAAATTAAAAGTCGTCGACAAACCTTCATTGAAGAGCTTTCATTAGGATTAAAAACACCAGTGGGTAAAGGACGGAGGCTCATAATAACACATAAAGGCAGCGATTCGGGTTTTTTGGACAACGGCTTGTTACTATTCGAATCCAAGAAAACCAACGATTACCATGAGGAAATGGACGCTCAAAGATTCGAAGGTTGGTTTTCAAATATTCTACCAAGCCTTGAAGCAAATTCTGTCGTTGTTATGGACAATGCGTCATACCACAGTCGACGGTTGGAGCCATCACCAACGACTGCCTGACGAAAAGGTGAAATAATCAACTGGCTCTCTCAAAAAAATATACCATTCAATGACAACATGTTGAAAGTACAATTATTAAACCTCGAGAGGATACATATACCCGTTTTTAAGAAATATGCAGTCGATGAAATGGCTGGTGCAAACAACATAATTGTACATCGCCTCCCTCCTTATCATTGTGAGCTGAACCCTATCGAGCTTCTATGGGCTCAAATAAAAAACCAAGGTTCAAGGGAAAACTTGAGTTTTAAAATAAAGGAAGTGAAGTGCTTCTTAGCTACTGCCATACAAAATGTCACACCTGAGTCTTGGAAAAATTGTATAAGACACACTATAAAAGAAGAAGATAGAATGTGGGACTTAGACACAAGAGTGGACATTTCAGTTGAACCATTAATTACCAATGTAAATAATAGTGATCGCGATAGCTCTTCATCAGCCGACGAGTCGTCTTCATACGATGATTAATATTTTAACTTCCTGTGGAGGTCGAACCATTTTATTAAGATTACTTTCGTATATAAGTAAGTTTGTTTTGTTAACCTAGTTTTCAGACTAAAATACATTTTATACCAATATACTTTACTCTTAAAAAAAATGAATACTTCTTATATATATTAGGTATATTCGATTCGATTTATTTTATTTAATTATAATATATATGTGTGAGTGTTTATATGTTCACTAAAATTAAAAGTTCACTTCATGTAATCGGCAAGTTCAGAATTGGATTTTCATAATTATGTAAATTAGTATATTTAAAATATAAGTAATTCCAATGAAAAGAAACCTTCCATTGAAATAACAGCTGGGTAAATCTCTCTACCTGCCTTTTTGATAATTAATTTTTGTAACAAACAAAAAATGTCATTAAAAAAAATTATAGTTTGTCATTAAATGTCATAGAAAGTTTCTATGTCTCGTATGTTTTGTACAAAATTATGGAATTTGAAAGTAAGTGTTTTTTTGTGATAAGAAGTATACACTTCAAAGTTAAATATAAGTCTGATATCATATTATATTAATATTAATTTTTAAAAGTCACTGCAACAGTGTGAACGATTCGCTACTGAATGCTAAGCTAGGAAGTCAATGAGCAATTTATCTCTCTCTCTATATTATGACAACGTTGATCTACTATTCCTTTCTACCGGTCCTAGAATGCGATGTTGTCATGTATGACTTTTACAAAGAATATTATCGTACTTTAGATGTTTTCTATGTATAAGTATTGTATATAAATATAATATTATACATAAATATTGATGTTACTAAATACATTTTATTATATACCTTAACAAATACAAAACGATCATTATTATGATAATTTTGCTGCATGTCAATGATTAAATGATAAATTGCTAGAATATCTATCATTACAAACTAGCAACGATGTTGTTGGTTTATCGCATTCACAGTTCGGAGAATTTACTGCCTACAAATTTGATTCTCAAGTATAGAAAAATTGATAATTGGCAAAAAAAACAAATTGGCGGACATTTAAAAAAAAATTTCAAAATTGACCTTTTTTGACTTTTGTTAATTACAAAATTGTATTTTTTTTTTTTTGGTCATATTGTCATGAACTGTCGTAAAGAAAACCAAATGCCGGCATCAAGCCATTGTCTATAATAGAAGTAATAATTACTTCTTCGATTGAGAAAGGTTAGATAGTAATAAAATACATAAATTGTTGTAGACAACAAGAATCAGCAAAAGTAGTCTGTTTCTCAAGGCTACAAGCCCATGAAGAGAAATGAAAAGTTTCTTTGCACTTGCTATACAGAGCTGAGCCACAGTATATTGCGAAAGAATTATTTTAGCATTAAATATTTGGGGTTGGGCCCCAAAAGGAACAATTATTTAGATTATCAATGATGGGGCGATGCTGGCCGAAATGGATATTAGGTACAAATCTAACAGCGTATGGCGAGATATAGGGAGCATAGGTTGAGATTGGTTTTTTGCGGTTTCCCAACTTCACTACTCAATGATACCTGTCCGTCCATAAGAAAATAGCCGCAACTAGTTTCTCACTTGAATTGGCAGACATTGAAACTGTTTATCGAACGAAGACTCTTCTATTCCATCTTCTTATTGTTTGAGGAATTAATACAGTTTCGATTTACACCAACGAGAGGTTCACCGGGTTCTCTGCTATCAACGGGGTGCTACTGACAATATATAGTACTTTAGCAGTTCGAAGATTCATACGTTCAAATATATATCTTACACGAAAAGGTTTATTGGTACTCTATGCTCAGAAGGCACCTCGAGTGTTAACAGAGATGTTGGTTCCTCAGGTCTTGATGTGCAATTGAGACTGTTGTAGGATAAATAGCTCTTCTTTTTCTATATTTTTATTTGGATCCTTTCCTCCTAGCATATAGTAATTTTAAGACGTACATACATAATGTAGTTATGGTAATTTATTAAAATATTTTGATAGTCAAACTTATCTAATATGTCAAAATATATTTTTAAAGTCATAAAATTATAGATTTATTTTAATTTACAAACATTATAAATCAAGATGTTAGCATTTGAGGTGTTGGTAAGATATTTTAGCAGGTTTTGGCCTCAGGTAAATGTTTTTCTAGTCTAAAATAGTAAAAAGTACATCTTATATTTGTTTCTTTCGTTTGACTAAAGCTCTATTGCACTGAGACAACCAATGCTTTTCCAGACTGAGCCTTATTATCTGGCTTCTGATTCTTTTGATTGATCCATGTATGCATTGGAAAATTTGGATTGCCGGGAAAATCTTTCGTGTTTTACACTGCTGCTCATTTCATGCTGTCCAAATTCAGCATGAAATCACCCAATAGCGTCTCTATAGATTCATAGAATCGCACATTAAAAACTGTTTTATTCCATAACTGTGGTTTCTCTGCTTCTATTCTCGTTAAACAATCGATGTTCCTGAAAAAGACTATGAGAACTTAGAATCATTCTTTAAAAACTCAAATTAATATGAAAATCACGATTGGCAAATGTACGGTAGTTTGAACATCTTGTGTGTGCTGCTTGCGCAACAAACTGGTTACACCAAATTTCCTTTTTTTTTTTGTCAGTTTTAGTCGAGTCCTAAAAAACACTGCTTAATGGAGAGTTAAGAGCAGAGAACGCTTAAGGTTGGACAAAACAATGTTCTACAAGAAGACTTGGTACTAAAACAAAAAATTCACCTTCCTACGCTTAATGTAAAACTACTACTTTGTCAAATCTCTCCCAAACGACAAAGAATGTTTCAAATTGAAGGAAGGTCTATTTGTTGAGCCTGATACCAGAAGACTTGTAGCGAATCAAGAGCTTGTGAATGTGATAACAGATCTGCAGAGAGATGGGTTTTCTAATAACAAGATAAAGAGGGTTTCCGAATAGTAGACCAAGCTATTACTGAGCCGGTTCAAAAATTCTGATACTACTCAACGGTAGCTTGAGTGAATCATTCACCTCGCCTTCTCTAAACTTTGATGTCTACCATAGACTGGACCATAGATCTATAGATCTATATTCATCGGAGAACAGAACTGCTTCTAATCATTTTCATTCCAACCGTAGTAAATTTGACTATATTGAATTCTCTGTTGGAGTAGAACCTTTCTAGTTGGTGTGGGTAACGGCATAATCTTCATCATAAACCACATGCTTCCTAGAATTGTTTGATAGTTTGTTTTATGTGCTCTTCTATCCTTTGAACCTGCTGAATAGCTATTTGATAAGATCTTGTAACCTTGGCAATACCAAAAATCGATCGTATCAATATTAGATGTTATTAATACTGCTTGTTTTTCAGGTAGAACGCCAAAGTCTTTCTTCTCAAAAAATGGGAAAAGCAATTCCAACAATCCCTTGTGGCCAGTTGCAGATGCCTATAGTAGGGTTAGGTACGTGGCAAGTAAGTACAGTCTATTAATTTATTTTTAGATGTTTCTTATGATTACAATAGGTTTAATAAGATGTTTAATAAAATGATAAGGTAGCTGTTAAGCAAAACATTAAAAATCAAAGTTTACAAAGTAATACTAAGATCTTGGACCTCTGTGGAGCTGAAGATTGGAGTTTTATAAGAAATAGTGAAGATCAAGTACGAATATAGTAGAGAAATACTGTAATACTGTCATACTGAAATACTGTAGGAAAGTTCGGCGGCTAAAAGATATCGTATTCCTACATTTATTTTAGACTTGTCAGGTTAATCATTGTCTGCGGTTCTGAGGCTTGATATTTCATCTAAAGGTATACTTTTTACAAACACTTTTTCTTTTCTTCTTAACGTGCCTCATCCCTAAGGACATTGGTGATCATCATGGCCCATTTGACTCTATCTGTAGCCGTTCTGAAAAGTTCTATTGACGTTTTCCCACCCCATTGTCTCAGATTCTTCAGCCAGGACGTGCGTCTTCAGGAGCCACATCAATTCGTATTTTTTGTTTCTTAGTATGTGACCAAAGTAGCTCATTTTTCTTTTCTTTATAGTGTTGAGTATTTCTTTATCTTTTTTCATTATTCAAAGTATCACCACATTTCAAAGTTAACGAGTTTTTTCTCTGTCGCCTCTGAAATTGTCCAGGCCTCAACTCTATACAACAGGACAGAGAACACGTAGCATCTCAATCTTGGTTATAATCTTGCAAAAAAAAACACTTTTTGCAAGATTATAACCAATGACTTTGTCATCTGTTGATAAATAATATATTTTTAGGCTACTGACCCCGCAGAATTTGAAGCTGCTTTGAACCTAGCCTTTGACATAGGTTACCGTCATATTGACACAGCAGCATTTTATGAAAACGAACATATTATTGGCAAAATTATAAATCAATGGATCTGTTCCGAAAAACTAAAAAGAGATGATCTTTTTATCGTTACCAAACTTCCAATCCAAGGAATCCATCGTGATAGAGTCGAAAAATATTTATGTCAGTCCCTGCAAAAACTTGGTCTACAATGCCTTGATTTATACTTGATACATTTTCCATATGGAAAGACTGAATCTACTAAAGAATTAGTATATGAAAAGGAAGATCACAAAGGAATATGGCAGGTATATTGTAACAGTATT
Organism: Diabrotica undecimpunctata; assembly: GCF_040954645.1. Lineage (NCBI taxonomy): Eukaryota > Metazoa > Arthropoda > Insecta > Coleoptera > Chrysomelidae > Diabrotica > Diabrotica undecimpunctata. The sequence continues at coordinate 6,748,028 of NC_092808.1, read as the reverse complement.
ATTTAATACGTTTTGGTACTATATTCTACAACAATAAAAGTTCTTTATACAAATTTTCATTAAAAACAAGGGTTAAACTCTAGAGAATGTTCCGATGAAGTTGCTACAAAAAAACTTCAGTAAAACACAAATTTGCGTTTGCAGTTTTGGTTTTGCCATCTCATTATTATGTACATACAGTATGATGGAAATGAAAGGAATAAATTCGTTATTTCGTAAACCGGAGACTTTAAGAAAAAATCCTGAAACCCGTCGATTTTTATTTTTAAATAAGCTATTCGTAAGAATACATTTTTATTTTTGACGTCATCTATGTGAGCGTGATGACGTCATTGCTAAAATTTTTAAATAGAAAGGGGGTATTGTAATACATCATTTGAAAGGTCTTTTAAATACCTATTCAGCCATATCAATATGTCTGAGTATTTGATGTCTGTAATTGTTTAAAAAATTATTAAATATTTATTATTACAATAAATATTTATTAAGTATTGATATGATGTATTATTGACACCCAAAAATAAATTTTATAAAGACCATCACTGGTAATGAAATGTCTTTTTTATCTACTTTTTACCTTTTTAAAAAAACTAGTTACCTTATCAATATGAACATTGATAGCTGGACATTCAAACTTAATTATCTTTCTGTCAAGTGATTAATAGTATTATTGTAGTAAACGTATTCAAAAAGTCTTTGTATCTTTGAACATGAAGCTAACTGAAACGCAAAGAATTGAAATTCTCATAATGATTGGTTATGGAGATAAAACACGTACGCAGAAAGAAGTATGTGCGTTATTTAATAATAAATACCCCCGTCGAGAACCAATTTCACAATCCACTGTAAGCAAAATTGAGAAAAAAATTAGAGAAACGGGTCATGTTAAAGACCTTCCTAAAGGTAGTAGAAAACCAATATCTGAAAACCAACAAGTAGACGTTCTGTTAGCTTTTCAAGATAATCCTCATAACAGTTCACGGCAAGTAGCATTAGATAATGACATGGACCATTCAACAGTTCTTAAACAGCTAAAGAAGGAAAAGTGGCATCCCTACAAAGTAAGTTTAGTACAAAAACTTATGGAACATGATTTTGATAGACGAATTGAATTTTGTGACATTATAATGGAACGAAATAACAGAGATCCGATGTTTTTAAAAAAGATTATTTTCTTTGATGAAGCTACATTTCTACTAAACGGTCATGTCAATCGTCAAACTTATCGGTACTGGGCTACGGAAAATCCACACTGAATGCAAGAGTACCGTACTCAATACCCAGAGAAAATTAATGTTTGGGTGGGAATAATAGATAATAGGTGTATTGGACCATACTTTTTCGAAGAAAACTTAACAGGTCCTCGATATTTAGAATTTCTTCAACATTTCTTGCTTCCAGAATTGAACCGGTTGTTTCCAAACAGAAATGATTTATGGCTACAGCAAGATGGTGCGCCTCCACACTATGCTGTCTTGGTACGCAACTACTTAAACAACATCTTTCCAAATCGGTGGATAGGTCGAAGAGGAACAATAGAATGGCCGCCTAGGTCACCTGATTTGACTCCTCTTGATTTCTTTTTATGGGGATATTTAAAAAGTAAGGTGTATCAAAATAGACCACAAAATATTAATGAACTGAAAGAAAGAATACGTAATGAGGTTGTTCAAATAACTCCGGAAGTTTTAGAGAAGGTTAGAGAAGAGTTCGCGGCACACCTTTCTCATTGTATTTTAGCTGAAGGTAAACAATTTGAGCACTTAATTTAGGTTTCGTTGTATTTATTGAATAATACTTAATAAATATTTATTGTAATAATAAAAATTTAATTATTTTTTTAAACAATTACAAACTTTAATTACTTAGACATATTGATATAGCTGAATAGGTATTTAAAAGACCTTTCAAATGATGTATTACATTACCCCCCTTTCTATTCAAAAATTTTAGCAATGACGTCATCACGCTCATAGATGACGTCAAAAATAAGCTATTCTTACGAATAGCTTATTTAAAAATAAAAATTGACGGGTTTCAGGATTTTTCCTTAAAGTCTCCGGTTTACGAAATAACGAATTTATTCCTTTCATTTCCACCATACTGTATATGTTTTATGCCTCAAATATGCTTTGAAACAGTACATTTTTATTATATTATTTTATGGAATTTTGTATTTCTTAATTTTTATAAACCACGAACGAATGAATATTTGTTTCTTTCGATATTAGTTGCAATTAGTTATTAGAAAAAAAAAATCGGTTGCCTGTAAAGTCGGTTTTACGGGCGAAAATTTTACGTGACAACGTCTTTTTCTCGGTAGAATATTTATTGATATGAATATTATTAAATTGCACAATAGGAACAAGGAATTGAATGAAAATAAGAATTGCACAAATTTTAACTATAGAAATATATTTTGTTTACTAAAACATTGTACATGTAAACTTAAACTTAACTAACTTCCAACGCGCCTAATTCTCTAGTGCTGCGCGCGCAGCGGACCGATCATGTTTGAGTGGGAGAGAGACGCAAGGCATTCGCCGGTCCGGCGGGCCTCTCTCTCGTTCGGTGACTCATCGTAACAGACGTGAGCGGGCGTTACACTTTTTCATGAGTGACTCCGAGCCACAACCTAATCTAAGACGTTGTCACGTCAAAAATTTTAATAGCCGTTAGGTAGATAATAAAGTAAAAATATATATTAAAAGCTTTACAGCAGAATAATTTAACTTATTATTGATTTTCTAACTTCAGTATTTATAGTGATTTATATATTATCTTTCCCGTTCTTTTACCATTTTATGTTTTCCATGTTTAATTTAATTAATTAATATTATATGGCATATTCTTTCGCTATTTATCATAAGAAAATGGCAACACTGCCAAATACAAAATTTCCTTCATTTGTAGCTATATTAAAATCATAATCAAGATGCACTAGAAATAAACAAACTAAGACACTTAAATGTTACGAGGAAAATTCCCGAATGATGATTTACGATGTAAATCATGATTCGGGAATGTTCATGATAAATTACAATGTAAACTTTGTAAATCATGATTTGGGATTTATACAATGTACGTACATACATTGTGAAAACGTGCAGAGGGGCTGACGTAGACTCAGATCATTTTTTGGTAAGAATTAATATGAGAGAAGCAATAATTAAAAAGGATAAACGGAAAAAGAAAGTGCAACGTAAATTTAACTTTGAAAAACTGCGAAAATTTGAGGTAGAGCAGGACTATCAAAAGGATATACAAGAAACCTACGCCAAACAAGATAGTACTACTGTGGGTAACATACAACAAAAGTTCTTGAAAATGACAAACACTATAAAGGAAGCTACGTCGAAGAACATACCAAGAACAAAAAGATTTAGAAAAAACCACTGGTTCAATGACGAATGCAGAACAGAGTTAAAAAAAACATCAGATTTGAGATTAAAAAGTTTACGTTCGCAAAAACAAGACGACCTAGAAAGGTATGCCGTACAACGAAAAAAAGTAAAGAGAATCCTAAGGGAGCGGAAACGAAAGTATATGGATAATAAAATTAAGCGCATTGAAGAAAATTACAAGAAAAATTAAATAAAAATTTTTTATAAAGAAGTAAAATACATTAAAACTGGGTGCCAGGGAAGAACGATGAATGTAAAAGATAAGCAAGGAAATCTGATAGTGGATGAAGACCAAATATGTGAAAGGTGGAAAGAATATCTCGAAGAGATACTAAATGACGAAGTGACTACTGAAGAAAATTGTTATATTCCTAGACCTCAAATAGTAATAGAAGAAATACCAAAGCCCACAAGAGAAGAAATTGAAGAAATAATAAAAGATATGAAGAACCAAAAAAGTCCCGGGGAGAGGTCTTAATAAACAAACTTGGTGAGCTAATACTAGAAGTATGGGATGCCGAAGAAATACCTCAAGAATGGAATAAGTCGATTATAATTCCTATACACAAAAAGGGAGATAGACCTGAATGCGCAAACTATAGAGGAATATCCTTATTAGAAGGAATGTATAAAGTACTCGCCATACTAATTAAAAAACGATTAGAAATATATATACAGAAGAATCTAGGAGAATACCAGGGAGGATTTCGGAAAGGAAGATCAACAACCGATCAAATTTTTATGCTAAAACAAATCCTGATCAATTGCTATGAATACAACATTTCAGCACAAGTACTTTTCATTGATTACAAAACTGCCTACGATACAATAGACAGAAACAAGTTAATAGAAACACTAAAAGAATTCCAAGTGCCAGAAAAAATAATAAGAGTGGTAAAAATGACAATTAGACAAACCATTTGTGCTGTGAGATGTAACGGTACAGTCTCAGAAGAATTCGAAGTGAAAAAAGGTGTTCGCCAAGGAGACCCGTTGTCTACATTGCTATTCAATATAGGTCTAGAAAAAATTGTAAGGATTAGTGGGATAAATAGGTCCGGAACTATTTTATACAAGGAGCACCAATGCTTAGCATACGCAGATGATGTGGTTCTCATTGCAAGAAATGGAAAAGAACTATCAAATATAACAAAAAGACTGATTCGGGAAAGCTCTAAAATGGGACTGAAAGTTAATATTAATAAATCGAAGTACATGGAGATCTCGAGCAAAAAACGAATAAGCACCAGGGGATCCTTTAAATTGGAGGTGGAGAATGGATCAGTTGTAGAATTCGAGAAGGTGGATGAATATGTACTTAGGTACTCTTATTGATCAGACATGTAAGGAAGAAACTGAAATCAACCTGAGACTGACCAAGAGCAACAGGTGTGCTGGAGCCATGAGCAAAATAATTAAGGCCAAAGATATATCTCGTAATACAAAAATAAGAGTATACAAAACTCTAATTAGACCCACAATGCTATACGCTGCCGAGACATGGACTATGAACAAAACCGTACAGAACACATTGGAAGCCTGGGAAAGAAAGATACTTCGCTGAATATTTGGTGGAAAAGTAGTAGAGGGAGAATGGAGAAGACGAACTAATGCAGAAGTGTATCATTTGTATGCTAACCCTACAATAACAAAAGTGGTAAAAAAAACGTAGACTAGAATGGCTCGGCCATCTAGAAAGAATGCAAGGTAATAGACTAGTCAAGAATATTGCTTGGAGAGTACCTGAGGGCAAAAAAAGAGAGGAAGACCAAGAAAGAAATGGAGAGATGTAGTGATGGAAGATGTCAGAGAGATGGGAATCAGAGATTGGAAGCTGTTAGCTAAGAATAGAAAACGGTGGAAATTATCCATCCAGCAATGGGCCTAAAAGGCCTGTTAACGCTATACATACATACGTACATACATTGTAAATCAATATTTGAGAGTGCTCCTTGCATTAAACTTCTCTTGGTTTATTTATTGCTAGTGCATCTTGATTGTGATTTTAGTATAACTTCATCGGAACGTTCTCTAGACCACTTACAAATTCAAAATATGTGACATATTTTTACCTTCTTGATTTGGCAGGCAATGGAAAGACAAGTAGAAGCCGGTAGAACCAAAACTATTGGCATAAGTAATTTTAGTATTAGTCAAATTGACAATATATTAAAATTCTGTAAGATTAAACCAGCCAATCATCAAATAGAGGTCCACGTTTTCTTACAACAACCAGACTTGGTACAGTTCTGCCAAAAGAATGGAATTGGCGTAACTGCGTACTCCCCGCTTGGATCTCCCCATTTTAACAAATTTTTAAAGCATTTGGGCATGAAGTAAGTTAACATTTGAAAGTTTAAAGGAGTTTGTTATCAATTTCCTAGATTCAGTTAGATATTTGCGTTTTATCTTAACTACAGAGTTTGAAATCTGCCTGGTTAGGACAGATAGAGAAACCAATTATTATTGTGTAAATATTTGTTTTTAATCATCAGTTTTGTGCTCTCGTCAATTTATTAAACACAACACTAAAATTAACAACCAAAGTGATAACAAATAAACTAAATGAAATTATAACACTAGTAAAAGAACAACAAGGTTTCAGGTCGGGAAGATCATGCACAGACGCTATATTTATAATGAAGCAAGTGCAAGACAAATCATTAGAATACAACAAACTGGCATATCTATGTTTCGTGGAACTTACGAAGGCATTTGACCGGGTCAAATTAAAAGACGTTATCCACTTACTGTACGCAAGCGAGATATCTCTAAAAATAATGAAAACAATCGAAAATATCTACCAAAAGAACGCAATAAAAATAAAAGTAGAAGTAGAACTAACCGACCCTGCTGAAGTTGGCAATGGGATAAGACAGGGAGATTCCCTGAGTCCTCTATTGTTTAACCTGATTATGGATGAATTAAATATGGATGAAAAAATAAAAAAAGTAAGAACTAGAAAAGGATACCAAATGGGAGAAAAACAATTTAAAATAATCTGCTATGCAGACGACGCAATACTACTCACTCAAAGTGAAGATGATTTACAACGTATGCTGCACCAATTTAATATAACCGCCAGAAAATTTAACATGTTAATTTCCCCAAAAAAGACAAAATGCATGCTTACAACAGCAAATTTACTAAGATGTAAATTGGAGCTGGAAGGTCAGATAATAGAACAAGTGATGGAGTTTAGATATGTAGGCATAGATAGACATTATCTAGCTACGGAAAGCTCAAAACTGAAGTGGAAGATCAAGTGAATAGAGCAAACAGAGCTGCAGGTTGCCTAAATGAAACAATACGGAGAAATAAAAATATCGGGAAAGAAACGAAAAATTTACAAAACAGTCATCAGATCAATAATGACATACGTGGCAGAAACAAGATCTGACACAAAGAGAACAAAAAGGATGTAAGGAACAGCCGAGATAAAAACACTTACAAAAATTGATGGTAAATTACTATGGGGCAGAGCTAGAAGTACAGATATACGACGTAGATGCAAGGTGGAGAACATCAACGACTGGGTAAGAAATAGAAGAGTTGAATAGAACGATCATGTAAGCCGAATGACAACAAATAAACTAGCAAAGACGGCAAGGGACGGTTCCCCAATAGGAAGACGATCAGTAGAAAGACCACAAAAACGATGGAACGATAACTTACTGGAGGCACATTGAAAAACAGACAGAGTTATGTCTATATAAAAAGAAGAAGAAGAAGTCAATATTAACTCCCCCCTTCCCAGAGGGAGTGTACGAAATTTCATTAATAAGTTTTTATTTTAAAATCCGTAAACTAATTTTCGAAACTAAATACGTATAAGCGGATGCACAGACGCACTATACGTGAAATCAAATCTTAACTGTCTTTTCCTTTTTATTCCAAATTACTCTGTACGAGTACTAGAAACCAATTCGCTAAGGATTTTTGCTTAGTTGAGGAGATATGTTGTGGAATGCAAATTTTAGATTGCCCATGTCTCTAACAACATCTTTATCAACGTCTGTTTTGCCTTGCAATTCTTAGAAGGCACAGATTAAAGCAAAAATCTGAATTTGCTTTCGAAAATTAGTTTACAGATTATATATCAGATGTCGCTATTTGCGTCCATTCGAAGCCATGTTAGAGTTGCTTCCTAAGACAGAATAGATTTATTTTCACTTCACGTTTAGAGCGACTGTGAAAGCCGTTCTGAAGAGGCCTATTAGGCTGAAATACGTACAAGCGGATGCACAGGCGCCCCGTACGTGAAATCAAATCTTAACTGTATTTCCCTTTTTATTTTAAAATATATTTTCTCTCAGTATCAGATTCTTTAGATTTTGTTCTAGTTGGTATTGCTATCTGGTTATTGGTCTTCAGTTCACAATTTATTGAAACCGGTCTCGGCTGCTGCGCAAAATAATTCTTCTACTGTGGTACCACACTGTTATCTAATATTACGTAGTCATGAAAGTTTAGTAATATACGTATTAGATGAAACAAACATAAATATTCTTTCGGAACTCACAGCTTTTTGTCAGAGAACGCCATACAAGACAACTGCAAGGAAATAGAAGAATATGATAGAAAGTACGATAGCTTTAACATGCATAAAAGGATCAAGGAAATAACAGGTAAAAAAGTGAAACAAGCATCCATAGTAAAGGACAAAAAAGGAAAATAATTACAGATTTAAATGAAAAACTGGCAAGATGGACAGAATACATTGAAGAACTTTTTGCAGACGAAAGACCAGAAATAGCAGTGGCAGAACCTACAGACGACACAACAGGGCCTGAAATCCTAAAAAGCGAGGTAGAATATGTTATAAGGAACACAAAAGGTGGTACAGCTGCAGGACCAGATGAAATTCCTGTAGAATTGTTGAAACTAATAGACGACGAAGCACTTGAAATAATGGTGAACCTCTTTAACACAATTTATAGAACAGGCATAATACCAAAGAAATGGCTCTCCTCTACTTTTGTCACAATCCCGAAGACGAATACCGCCAGAGAGTGTTCAGACCACAGAACTATAGCATTGATGAGCCACACACTAAAAGTATTTTTTAAAATAATTCACAAAAGAATATTTAATAAATTAGAAGAGGACATAAGCGCCACACAGTTTGGATTCAGAGGTGGACTGGGAACACGGGAAGCTTTGTTTGGTCTGAGTGTGTTAATGCAAAGATGTTTGGATGTAAACCAAGACCTCTACGTAGGTTTCATAGATTTTGAGAAGGCCTTCGATAAAGCCACCAAAAGCTGTATGAAATCCTAAGAAGCAAAAACATCGACAGTCGCGACATTAACATCATATCCAGGTTGTACTGGGGACAAACAGCAAAAATCAAAGTTGATAATGAGTTAACCGAAGAAATTGAGATTCGTCGAGGTGTGCGTCAGGGTTGTGTGCTTTCTCCACTATTATTCAATATATATAGCGAAACAATATGTCAGGAAGCGCTCATAGAGCAACACATTGGTATGAACATTAACGGAGAGTTAATTAACAATATACGATACGCTGATGACACGCTAATAGTAACAGATAACCTAACAAATTTACAGTTTTTGATGGAAAACATAAACACCCATACCAAAAAGTATGGTCTAAAACTGAACATCAAAAAGACTAAATTCATGATTGTAACAAAGAAGCTATACACCAATATGAATTTAACCATAAATAATCAGCCAGTTGAAATAGTTACGTCCTACAAATATTTAGGGGTTTGCTTCACTGATACTAATGACCAGACAAGAGAAATCAAGAGGCGAATATAGATAGCGAGACAATCGTTTGTCAAAATGAAAAAGTTCCTATGCAGCCGGGACATAAATATAAACTTAAGAACGAGAATGTTAAGATGCTATGTTTTCTCCGTTCTGCTGTACGGCATGGAAGCCTGGACACTGAAAAAGATAAACATCAAAAACATTGAGGCATTCGAGATGTTGTGTTACAGGAGAATATGGAAAATACCATGGACAGAAAGAGTAACAAATCAAGATGTTCTGCTGAAGATGGGAAAGGAAAGCGAAGTCATAAAAACCATACAAACGAACAAACTGGAATATCTGGGCCACATAATGAGAGGAGAAAAGTACTCTCTGCTTAGACTCATAATCCAAGGAAAAATCTCGGGAAAGAGAAATGTGGGACGTAAGAGGATTTCCTGGTTGCGAAATTTAAGGGAGTGGTATGGGTGCAGTTCAATACAGTTGTTCAGAGCTGCAACCAACAAAGTAAAGATTGCTGTGATGGTAGCCAACCTCCGATAGGAGACGGTACTGCAAGAAGAAGCCATACAAAACAGTGTCTTCCTAGTTTCTGGACTATATTTAAACCAAAACTACCTATTAAGCATTCGCACAAAATGAATAGGTACTCGGTTTTGTATATGTAATTCGTAAAAGTATCTCAAATTGTGTGGCTCATCAAACTGATTAGTCTAAAATCATGGTACAATGAATACAAGGTATGATATTGCGCATAACATTTGACAGCTGGCCCAGGAGTGTGACGTAGTCAATACCGCTCGAACCCATTAGTACAGTTTAACGTACACATTAATTTTGAAATTATGGTCAAAAATGATCGAATTTTTTTTAAATGTTTTGTTTTGGTTATAATTGAATAAAAAATATATTTTCAGTAGCGTAAAACTTTTACTTTTCGTGGGGGTTCAGGCGAAATATTTATTTTTGTTTTCATACCTATTCTAATAATATACGCACTCTTTTTGTATAGGTAAATAGTAGTAGATTTGCTTATTTTGATTCACTGTCACTCATTTCCAAGCAGTTTTACTGAAATAAAAACAAAATAGATTACAATAAAGAAAAATCTGATTTATAATTCAATATGGTATTTTAGATTTATTTATTTTTAAATTTAGTAAAAAAAAAACATACACATTACTATAACCCTTCGATTATTATAAGCAAAATTTACTTACCAAACAATATAATAATATGAAAATAAGGCACAAATTAGTTCAAACGCAAAACACAGTAAATATCGACTTAAGACGACTTTACACCGGCAAGACAGAAGGCTTGTATAAAAACAAAAGTTCGACAATAATATCGGTTATCAATGGTGACTATTGCATGTTATAAAATAATAAATATATTTTAAAGTAACTCAATACTGACTGAGTCATCTATTTTATAATAGAAAAATAATTTAGATATAATATATCTAAATTATTATGACATATAACATATTATGTTGGGTTTTAATCTCTGGATTACTGGTACAGTACTTGTACATGTACTTTACAAATCTAACGATATCTGCGCTCTGCAGTAATTCATCCAGCTCTGCATTAATTTATTTTTATTCTTCATGAACCATCGCTATTTTTGAATGTTTGAATGTGTTAAAAATAGGTGTTTTTAAAAACATTTGGATAAACTGAGTGATGTGCATAGTTATGCAACTAGAAAAAACTCGATTATAATATCTTTTAGTTTGTAGATTAACGAAGACCCAGAATTCATAAGTATGAATATATCAGTTTAAAGCTTTTTAACATGTTACTGTAAAATTGTTGTTATTTTTTTAGACAGCAAACTTAAATGGTTCTTTCATATCGATTTGACTAGCCTCAGCCTGCTATGCAATTTGCAATAAGATCTGTTTCGGAGGAAATCAATTTAGTATCTTCCAAAATAACATATTTTTCTTTGTTAAATCATGTTATCATTATTAAAATATATAATGTTATCATTATTAAACAATACCAAGATAATTTTATGTGTGAAAATTACAAATGATTGATTTGATTTATTTATGAAATATTGATTTTGTCTTTAGTTCAGTATATACATACAAATTTTGTGTACCTTCATTTCCACTTTTTTGTATCTTTTTAAACATCTGAAATATCAAACTCTGGAGTATAAGTTGATTAATCTGTACCTACGTGTAATAAAAGATAATTAAAACTTGTTTTATAAAGGATATCTATGTGAACAAAATAACTGTACCAAAAATCAATAAATTTAAATTAACTTCAAAATTTTATTTATGATTAAATATTATAATAACATAATTTTATCATCTCTTTACAATTACTATAACTAAATTAGCCAAATTATACAAAAACACTTAAAATTAAAAGTCTTTCCTATACAACTACATTCAAATGTTGCGTGAAGAAGCGGTCTTGACTACGTCATGCGCGACGCGAACCGATTTTGGAACATTATGTATCATATCTTGTGTTCATTGTACCATGGTGTAAAATCACTGCATTTTGTGGGAATGCTTTTCTTTGGTAATTATTAATGCTGATGAGTTCAATCTTGTATTTTTCAAACCAAAAAAGGACCAATGCAGCCTCTGTACAGCCTATCCTGTCATCGAATGCCATAGTCTGTGGACTAGTGCGCATTTCGATGCGCATCGCTTCGCCTCGAATTTTCCCATTGGCTCTTGACCTGGAAATCCCTATTTATCGCTGGAACAGCGCATATAAATATTGGCGATTTTCAGGTCAGCCAGGGCAGTCCCTCGCGGGCTCTCCGAGAGCTTAGTGCTCTCGGGGCTCTGCTTCCTGCATTTATTTTCCATACTCTGAGGCTGAGAATTGTTTCAACTTAACTTGGTGTTTTATTTCGACGAAGAAATTGTCATGTAAGAAATATCTTGCCTTTTTCAAGGCAAGACACTGAAGATAAATATTTTCCAAGTCCATAACCTAAAATGGACTTAAGTAGAGGAGCTCTCGACAGTATATTCGAAGCCCTCTACAGAGCACCCGGGGATATCAGAAGGTGGTTAGACCCTTAATTGTTCCCCCGAGGTGACAATCCACTAGCAAGTTCAGAAGATAAAATTAAAATAAAAGATAGGTTTAATACATTTCTAATAACATAACTGCCAGAGCTTTAAAGGATGCAGATAAGGAGGCGGCGATCAATGATAAATCAGTTTGTGCCGCTTGTTCCGGTTTACCTCAATCTGCTATAAGCGACTTTATTACAAGAGTAAACTCGCCATATATCATTTCACAATTTATAATAGTGGGAAATAACAAAGGTTACTGTTTTGTGTGGCACAAGGTAATTGCGAAAAGGGGACCAAACGAAATAAGTAGTTGCATTTTAAATTTTTTTAAATATCAAAAAGAAAATTTTTAGTTATTCCGATTAGCTTTAGAAATGTTTTTTATTGTCATTTTTGAAACAGTACTGTTTTGTTTCAGTAAATTTGTTACTAAGTCTAAAGTAAGTATTTTTTTTCCTTAATTGCTTCGACGAAAACTATAGTAAGTCTACAAAAATTATCAAAAAAAATGTTTTTTTTTTTTTATTATGTTTGATTCGTGAAATCCCTTAAAACCCTTTATATATGTAATATATCAGAAATTTAAGACGCATTTCTTCCAAAGATAACGTCATTTCTTAGAGCGAAATCTTTGCGAAAATTTTCAAACACGATTATCTCAGTTCAACCAAAAGTGAGTTACAGTTAGTAGTCTTCGTTGCATGGGTCGATATGTGATTTGTCTTTAACAAATTCAACCAAATTTAACTATGACAGTAAAATTCTCTTGTATTTGGTCTTACATTTAGTTTACTCTCAATATTGATATATTACTATAATTTTATGTCTGTGTAATTTATTTTTTTTGTAATTTTAGAGAAAGGAACTTGGTCAACGTACTAACAAATCCTGTTGTTGGGGAAATTGCCAAAAAACACTGCAAAAGTAACGCCCAAGTAGCATTAAGATTCTTGATACAAAGAAATCTGGCTGTTATTCCAAAAAGTACGACACCTGCAAGATTAAAATCCAATTTCGATTTGTTCGATTTCTGTTTAACAGACCAAGAAATGAAAAAAATTGAAACTTTAGATATTGGGGAAGAAGCACGCATTTGTGACTGGATGTTCTTTCCAAAGTACGTATTATGTTTTCTGCTTGATGTTAAATAGATTATATTTTGGCACAACAAAGTCTAGGTTGATTGATCAATATACAGTTTATTTTTCGAGCGGTCAGGTTTGGGGTCAAGTTTTGCAAGAACCAGTAGGATGCTGGTTATATGTTTCGAAACTTAAATGAAACATAGTATAGCTGGTTTTAAAAACAATGGCGAGAATTTTTTGGAACAGTTATACCTAAACTAACGAACCAATGGCGTTCAGTGACATAACTAAGTGTTTGAAGAATTTTAACAATATTTTTGTTGCAGGATTGATGAGCACCCAGCATATCCATTCCGTAAAAAATGTTAAAATTACATTTTTTTTGAATTCTTGATCAAAATTTATAACCCAGTCATGGGATTTGTACCCGGCTTGATATGAATAATGAAGCAATTTATCCTAATTTTTGTACTAAATTGTAATTTATTATTCTCGACTAACATCACAGCAAAATGTTTGTGTAAAGTGAATTTTGAATAAATATTTGTACGCATAGTTTTTGTTTTCTTTAATTTAAATAAAGTTAGTTTGTAACAGTATATGTATTGTTTTTTGTACCAACCCCAACCCACACAACCAGTACACCACATACACTACACACACAAACCACTTCGGCAAGACCACAAAACCCAAACAAATACCGCATAGCACAAATTCCATCCAACATTTTCCACTAAAAATTTGACACCATATTATTTCCGTCCAACATCATCATCTCGTCCCAATATCAGAATCAACAAATCTTCATTTCATCAGAACAGGCGTAAACCAAGAACTTTGCAAAAAGACATTGAAGACAGCTTATCTTCCTCAGATTAATTGCTCGTTCCAATCATATACTAATCCATTTTTTTCATACTTGGAGCTAACGTTCGCTGTCAAGTGTTATTGGGCTTAACAGGGAGATTTTACATGCAAAATTACTAATTCAAACAATGTCATCCTGTTACGCTCAAAACACTGCTTGAGATGCTGCCAAAACAGGTATCATAGGAAAAACAGGCATCAGGAAACTCAGGTAATTGTTTTAATTTATCCAAGGTCCCAGCAAATTTTACAAATCTTGAACATGTTTATTTGACTAAATCAATTTTTTGTCCCAACCTTTATCTTTAGACAAGACTAAAAATCTTGAGTTTTTCTTTTTGTCACTCTCTTCTTTCATCCATAATGAAAACTTCTTTTTAGCCATCTCTCAATCTCGATGATTTCTACATACTGGAAAATTCCTAAAGAAGTCACATGGGAAGATTAGAAGTCAAAGTGGACTAAAAGATTGATTCAGTTTTTATTGGTTTGTCTCTTTTGGGTTTTCATACACCAGAATTTTGGGTTTCAGTTCAACAGTTGGGTTTGGAATAGTTGAGAACCTCTCCAGTGCCGTACATACCAGAGGCTTGGAACTGGTCGTTGGACCTCAACCGTATTATTTGTTTGTGAAATATTACTCTTTATTTTTGATACATTTTCATATTTTAAATAGTAGTAACTAACTTTCTCTTCAAGACATTAATATTCTGTTTAATAATAATTAACTAATTTCACTAATGATTATTAGCAATTAATATACATTTAACTATTATAACTATTTATACATTTAACTATTTATAAGGGGATGCTGTAATACCCCCATAAATTTCGATTGTCCGGTATTTGTGTAGACATTTGACCGGAGAATTACTGCTCAAAATCATTTATTTTTGTCTCTACTTTATTCCTTTTTAGAGACAAGGTTTTCATTTTTATGTATAGATTTATTATATAGGTAACTACATAAAAACATTTGTATATTGTCAGAAATGCGATATATTTACTATAAAAAGTAAAAATATGAAACGTAAACAAACAACTCGAAATATAATATCGACGCTTGAAAGGTAAAACAGCTAATACGCCAATTGTGAATTTTACAGGAGAACCGTTTAAAGTTTGAAATTTTAAAAAAAAAATCATAATTTTTGTTGTAAGCATACTATCTTGACCAATCTTAGGAAAATAAATGTTATATAGTAGAATCTTTTTATGCTATAAATTTCTAAAAGAAATACTATCTAGTTTTAAAATTAATGGCGCATTATACAAAGTGATTCTTGAATGCAAACAGGAGAAATGTATTATAAACATAATGCATTATATAACCAGGGAACTGAAAACGGCTAATTTACCAAATATGAGTAACTTTGTGAGAAGGTGAAATGTTTTATAATGTATTTATGTTATGAGATGCATGCTATTAGAAGTGACTTTTGTGAAAATTACAAGAATATAAGTCATTCTCGGTTTAAATTCTAATATTATTGTATTATATTTATTGCATCATTATTAGATATTCTAGACATTTTACATCAAAAGACGAAAAGAAATAGTTCAAGTTAATGGAAAATGCTTTATTACTACGAAAAAAAAAAACAAGTAAGGTTTTTTGACAAAAACAATAAAAAACACATCAGCAATATTAAAGTTGAAGTCCATCTTCTTCGACAGTTTCTGGAAGGACATCATTTACACTATTACCTCTAGGTAGATTTAAATATTCATTATGATATTGCAAGGGTATTACATTCGAGTGGCACAATTTGTTCAGATCGTTATATTTTTGTTTGGAAATTGACAAAGATGTTGGATATAAGTTGCAATTTGGTGGATTTTTTACTTTACCGATGATTTGTATGATCTCCTCTTGAGCATCTGAAGCCATTGAAAACTTTGCATACATCTTAGTTGGTTCAGACTTCTTGAATGTAGCGACTCTTATTTTACTTATTTTTCCTGCAAGATTTCCTTTAAAATATTTGTCTGATATGTCATCCCATGAAATGAAATCTTTATGAAACATGGGGTGAACTGCATAAGGTTCAGGAATGTTACGAGCTAATTCAAAAACAGTTGGCCATTGTGAAGGTGCCCAAATAATATGCTTAGCTATGCTTTTTTCTATGACAGAATGCATGCTGTCAACTGGCATGTAGGAGTGACCTGGCAGAAGATAATTAATCTGGATCACATTTATATTTTTGCAGGACATCAAGTTGTAGTGGAGAGAGGCCAAAACAGTACGGTTCTTATTTTGACCTGGGCATGAGTCACAATAAAGCAGTAGTTTCGTGATTTTCCCACGGTCATCAATTTTTTTCATGAACGATACCAGACATGTGGCTATTTCGTTAGCTCCTCTCTTTCCTTGGCTTTCATTCCAATAATAGCAGTGGCCTTTCCTTGTTGTACTTTCATAGAAAGTAAAGTTATACAAT